>NW_005054581.1:237800-278193 GCF_000277835.1 Geospiza fortis
TTTTCTGTCTGAGCTCTATGAGCTACAAGTCCCTCTTTCATAGGGTGACAGGAAATGGCAGGATCCTCTTGTCCCTAAATCTTGGTTTTCTGGGCTCTGGTGTTATGAACAAGGGGAACATTTGCCTCAGTATTGGTTTCTCTGGGTCTGAAGGCACTTGAGATGGTAGTTTCATGTTCAGACTCAAGTGTTTATTATTTCTTATCAGTAAAACACTCTCACTACTGTGAGTTTGGCAGCTTTTCTTTAGAAGGCACAAAATGGCCAACAATCTCTTGGTACAAGGTCTTTTAAGACTAAACTATCCAACTAAGAACTGACATCTAGATTATTTCCCTTTTAACCCAATAACTGATCTCACAGAGCCTGCAATGGAGACTTTTCCGTCCATTTACAAAAATGTCACCCAAACCCATGGTGAAGAAGGAAGAAGAAGAATGAGGAAGAAACCCAGGACAACACCCTGTGCCCTCCATCTTGCTTCCATCCACAACACACTAAAAATCCCAAAACCTAAATGTCTCACCAAGTGACACACCTACACTACCCTCTATAATCTATTTCACACTTTTGTGGATGCTGGTCTGTCTTGAAGTCTGGGAAACTTTCTCCCTCCCTGAATGAGGGTCAAAGTCAGTGTTGCCCTGGGGGTCAGGGCACCCCAGAGCAGACAGGGAAATATTCCCAGTGCCCTGGGTTTCCACAGTTCATGTTGCCCCAGGGTGCTCTACTGTACCTCAGGCTGATGGCACCAGTGATGGTGCAGCTTAGTGTCCTCTCTACTCCATGTGACGCCTTATTGGTACAAACCCACCCCAGAATAAGTTTATGTAGAAAACTCCGTTTAAGCAGTGATGAGTGTGTGATTGCTCAGGGTGCAGCCCTGAGAAATTTGTTGGATAAGTCACCACTTTGCCATTTTATCACTGTAACTTAAGGGAACAAAACCCTGACAAAAATGACATGAAAATTCCCATTAACTTTTAAGTGCAATCACAGTGTATACTTTAAATGGCCATACAGAGACAAGGAATCCTTCATGAACACAACTGCAAAACAACAGATCTATTTTTACTGGATGTTTTCAGGCCTTATTCAGTACATGAAAATTAATGGGCAAAATTTTTCTGCATTCCTGTGCTATTAAAAAAGAAAAAATATCCAAACCACCTCATTCAATTTCTCATCTTGTACCAGCCTGTTCTAACAGGAACTGAGGCAGTTTGCCAAAGGCTAATGATTCCGTTTTATATGATTAGTTTCTTTAGCCAGAACCAGATATTTAGAGGAACTAATAATTTGTTGCACTGCTAATCTCTAAAATGCCTGCGAGGACTCCCATCTACCCACACTGAAGTGTAGTCATGAATCTTTTTGTTCATATTTTTGCTCTATGTTTTTTGGAATTAATACATTAATGTAAGAAAAGAACAATGAAAAGATTATATGACCCATGTTATTTTTCACAGCTTGGCATCACAAAGATGTATAAGCACAAACAACATAAGGGAGAAGTATCTAGATAGACGCTGGAGGTTTAATTAGAGAAAATTATGTGCCTATGAAATTGTCAGTATTATTCATAGCTGACATTGATCAATCAAACTGTCTTCAAGTGGAGGCACAGCATAACCTGACTGTGTTTGTGCAGTTTAGGACAGATTTCTGTATCTCAGAGTGGCATTTTGATGGTGCCTGATAGCTTGGGATGCCTTTATTCTTGAGTGTAGCATGGAAAGAACTCTGATATTCAGAAAT
The DNA here is from genome assembly GCF_000277835.1 of Geospiza fortis. NCBI lineage: Eukaryota > Metazoa > Chordata > Aves > Passeriformes > Thraupidae > Geospiza > Geospiza fortis. The sequence goes on from NW_005054581.1 coordinate 239,559, forward strand.
GTGATGAAAATCAGTTCCCTTTATGATCACTTGTGATGGGTTTTTTGGACTCTGATATGCTCAGGATTATTGATCATTTCTGAAAATGTAGCATGTTGTAATCATAGACTTTTTTCTGTCCCCTTCTGAGCTAACATAACTGGGGTTCATAAGGGAGCCTTCAGGCCTCTTTATGATGCTGACTGTAATACCACTAAATGCTGCATTTACTGGTGCATATCTCACAGTACTTAAGCTCCTAAATAGTTGAAAAGACATCTGCCAAATCTGCAGATAACAACTGTAAAAAATGTTCCCCTTTTCATTCTGTATCTGAGGCAGCAGTGGGAGCCCACCTCTTAACTCCTGAGATCTGCAATGCCTCTTTTTTTCTCCACAGGTGCTGCCCTGTGAAAATCAACATTAAATAAAAAAAAAAGTGCTTTTCAATAGAAAAGGAAAAGGGAAAAAAAAGAATTTTCCTATAATAAATTGACTCTGATTGGGCCCTGTGGCCAATGCCCATCAAAACTGTCATAAAAATTAACATAGGAATTACCAGATCAGAATGTCACAGACTAATGCTCCATCTGGTCCAACGTTCTGTTTCCAGAAGTGACTTACACCAGATGCTTCAAGGGAGGAATAAAATATTAAACATTTAGAGAATGCTATAAGTGCCCTAACCAGCCACTATCATGGTCATTGGGCAGCTGCTTGCAAATCCAGTGGCAGAAGGAGCCTGCCAGTATTTCTGCTTTCCCAGTAAATAGAGCAAAGAAGTGCACTTCCCTGTGGGACATTGGTATCTGCTGGTACCCAGCCCTGGGCACATTTACCATCCCTCCTGTCCTGGTGTGCTCACCTGCATCCAGATGCACACACCAATCCTGCTTGCTTAAGTGCAAAAAATGGGCAAGGGTTGAAGCCTGAAGGATTTTATCAGAGGTGGGGAAAAGTTGCTCAGGAGGCTCACAGGGCAGGATTTGTTCTAATGAAGCCCAGACATTTCCATTTGATCCAGTCACCTTAAAATCCCTTTATAATCCAAAGAGCAATAATGGCATTTCCAGGTGCTGCCTCTTCTGCCTGGGTTTAGGTGCCTCCTTCAGGAACCCCTGACTCCACAGACTTGAGCTCCATGGACTTCCAAAGGTGTCCAGGATGGCTTTGCTCAGACCTCACATGTCTGTGTTTCACCAAATGAGTCCCACCTTTGGAGACAAAGCTAATGTTTTTAGAATGATAAGGGGCTTTAAGGAATTATGATCCAAAGCATTTAAGGCTCTTGAGGACATACTTCACTCTGTCCCTTTCCTTAGCCTCCCTTATTGCCCATCAGTAATTACATCTAACAGAGTCTGAATTATTATGGGAGTGGGATAAGAAGCCTTTTCCCTCTAACTAGCAGCTCAAAATGATCCATCTTCATAATGAGCCAAATGTGTTGGCAGTAGATGGCCGTGAATGGGTTGATTGCATCGCTAATGGTTGATCACACAAAATGCCCTCTGGATTAACATTAATTGGTCACCTTGCTGGAGACCTCAGATGAAAAATCTGTCTGAACAGGGGCAGTGATTGGGTATTACTTCCCCTGTAGAGTTTGTCCTTTAAAGGAGGAAAAACCCTGAGGGAATGGTGGCACAATCACTGCATGTAGAGAGTGACTTGTCCTCCCCATGCCTGGCACCTTCGAAAGTCACCACATCTGTGTCCTAATTGCTTTATATTTCATATTGTTTATAATTCAATATTTGTTTATCTAAAATACAGGTTATATTCTTAGGGGTAGAAAATTGCTTTCTGTGTATTTTCTTTAAGCCTAATTTGTTGACCTTTCGTGTAATGTATTTTTTGCCTGCAGTGACTGGGGACAAGCTGACTTTAGGTGGCTGAGCAACTTTAGTGAAAATAAAACCAGGGCTGGTGAACCATTACTATTCCTAACAAGCCAGGGATACACAGGATAGATAAACAAAAGCAGAAATCTTCAAGGCACAGTATTGTATCGCCAATCAATGTCAGAGAGCAACACAATTTAGAAAGACAAAACACAGAGTGCAATGCACCATTAAATACAATGTAGACAATTTTATCTGTACCTAATAAGGGAGAGAAATAGAAACTGTCTCTATAAAATAACATCTATAAAGCCTGAGAATGAATCTATACCATATATGGAAAATTAATTTTTAAAGCATAAACCCAGGCACTGTTTAATGCCTGATGTCACAGGAACACACAGTGACATTTTTTATTTCTCTCTAGAGTAATGACAAAGAGGAAAACTATCCTTAGGTCTTGATGTAGACATGGCATACAATAATAAGCTTGGAAATATAACTTTCCAGCTGTAGCTGCTGGGCTAGATTGCCTACAAAGGTTGTCACATCTCCATCAGTGGAAGTTTCTAAACTAGGGATGGAAAAATATCTGACAGGAACTGCTTAGCTCTTTACTCCTAGTTTGTAAATTGGTTAGTTTAAATTTAATTCCAGAGAAATGAGACTTTCTTACAACAAGGTGTAATATAATTTTCTGTAATTTGTTACATGTAGAAGAGGTTCACAGTGAGCTGTCAAACTCCCAAAACTCAGTGGAGGACAGCCCTGGAGCTGCTTGTCCTGAAAGTTTCTGCTTAGCTGGGCTGCCCCAGCTGCAGGGTGCCTGGAAAGAGGAGATGCTCAGAGAGATCTGGTAACTCTGACCAGTGCATCTTCCCATGGATCCCACATCTCTTGTCCATTCATATTTGACAATTTTAACAGATTTGGCCTTTCAGGAGGGTTGATTTGACTGGTTTTTGTCTTTAAACCTGTCCACTTCTCACTCCTACTCCTTTTCTTAGCCCTCTTTCTCCCAAGCAAGAAGAGTTCATCCAGATGTCCTTAAAGAGGAGACCCCAGAGTCCTGACCCTCTTTTGCTGCAGACCAAGGTCCAAGACTTTGGGCTCCTGAATGCACAGCATGTCATGGATGATCAGTGCTGGTCCAGGAATCAGGGCTTCACAGCCAGCCCAGTAGTGCAAATCAGGAGTGGGTGTCGCTGTGAATCTGTCATGTAGGTGAGAATGGAAGTTTTCAGGGAGCTGATTTAGAAATAATTTAAACAAAAAACAAACCTCTTTTATCTCTGTCTGGTTTTACCTTTAATATGAGTGAGAAGATTTTGACTTTTGGCAGTGAATTTCAGTGAAGATGTTTGATATCTTGTATGCTGTGGTCTAAATGTGCTGGCAGAAATGGGACAATGTTGCTTTTTCTTCTCTACAGCTTTTATACAAGCTGAGACAGAACAGATGCAGTGGAGGGAAGGAGAAACTGTTAAACACCTCATACTGGGATCCTAAATCCTGTGTAGCTGAGTTTGATGAAGACACTGCTTGCAAAAAGTATAAAATCTATAACAAATGGGGCCTTTTAGTGACAGCCAGTGGAGATGGCAGGTTGTCTCAGATTATCTTGTTCCACCAGGAGCCCACGCTGCTTTCAAGCCTTCTCTCTTCCATCTCCTACAGGCTGGAAATCAGCCACTGAGTGTGACTCGGAATAACTAAGCAGAAATAGGTGCTGCATTTTGCAAAGGCTCCATGCCTGCCAACGTGCACTTACATATGAGAAAAGATATTTTTCCCCCCTTCATATTTCTCTAGCACAGTGCATGGATGTGGCTGAAGAATTCATTTGAGTTAATATATATGCAAATAGTAGAGATCATTAAATAGACATTATTTCCTACTGCTAATGATCTTCAGTACTCTCACACTGCTGCACTGTGGCTTCTTCCCAGTGCTTTTTGCTTGCAAACAGCTGACTCCTTGCCCTGTGAGGGCTGGTGTTTCCATGAAGCACTGGGCAGGCTCAGGAGTTCAGTGAAACTCCCAGCATGATGGGTTGGAAGGCAGTGCCAGAGAAGGGAGCTGCTTGTCTCAGCCTGCCAACACAATGGTTTGTACACAATGCCTGCTGTGAGCCAGATCAGTGTGTGATAGTGAACTGACCTGCCCTGAAGATAACCTGGTAAAAAAAGAGGAATTTTCTGAGCCACCTCACAATGTTTTATTGCCATAATTGAGGTGGTTGCACACTGCAGTGCAACTCAAGGGAGGAACTTCTTAAAAGTGTGTCCTGGGTCTGTTGTTGAAATAAAGTGAGCAGGAGTTTCTGTTCAGATGTCTGTGTGGCTCACATGGGCAGTGTGGGATAGCAATGAGCATGTTGTCCTTAGTCTCCTGATGGTGGCAGGAGGAGCAGGACAAAACTGTTTGGGGGTGACTTATCCCCCTGCTGAGAACAGGCAAAGATTGGTATCCAACTCCCTGCTCCTGAGCATGCAGCAGGATCAGTGCAGACTTATGAGTGCAACGAGTCCTGGAGGCGAGGGAAGAACAGAACACGTCAGTTTTCTGTATTTTGGCCAAAAGCTGCCATCATCTTTGGAGGCTACAATGGGCAGCTCAGGCTGGAGAGACAGGGGAAAGCTGGAGGTGTGAAAATTCTTCTCTCCAGGCTTCCATCCATGAGTCACAGCTATCTGTGGGCAGAGCTGGGCACAGCATCTTCCTGCCACTGTGGCCTTGTGTGTTTTCATCACCTGTTTTCATCACAGCTCAGCTGTACTGACACATGTCCAAGCCATTAGAAGACCTTCATGAAATGAGATGGAGAGCTGGGTGTTCCATTCTGCTTCTTTTACTTCCAGCAGTTACTTCTGCTGCAATAATACAAGGGGTATTTTTGCTCTGCTTTTCTCCCCATGAGTTTGGAATCTCACATTCCCTGTTCATTGGTTTGGGCTGTGGCTCTGGGGTACCATATCCATTTCCAGAGTCAGTTAATGAGCTGTGATGGCAACCAGAGTGTGATTCTGCTTCTTTCACTTCTAAGGACATCATCAGCAAACAGGACTGCAGATTGACATATTTTTCCTCTTTTGTGGATTTTGTTTGCTAGCTTTTTGTTAGCTTTTGGTTGTTTGTTTTTTTGGATTTTTGTATTTTCTTTACTTGTCAGAACATTCTGCACCTGGCTGTTGTGACTGATCCCCAGTGCAGGGGTGTGATCAGATCATGTCCTGGTGAGCAGGTGCCAATTGGACCCAGGGGCTTATGAAGGTAAATGGAGAAAGTTAGAGCAGTCCTAAGATCACTTTGTGGGGCAGTGTGTTCTCTCTGGGAGCAGAAAATGGTCACAGCTGGGGCTCACAGTGCAGCCAAGCATCAGGTCCAATTTGCAAAGATGTTTGCCTAATTCTGTCAGGAAAGCACTGTGAGGAGTAGCAAATTGGTAGCAGCTTTTCAGGATGTCATAATGCAGGCACCCTGTCATCCTGTCCCCCTCATAAACCACTCAACAATGACTTTAGATTTGTGTAACATTTATTCCTTTCTGCTTGTATTAGGAAGATACCCCAGATTTGGATGGCCACAGACCGTTTTTTGATTTTTAGCTTGCATTTGTTCTTTCTGGTTTATACATATCTGCCCTGTGTCAGTGTTAAAGTTGGGGTTAAATAGCTTTTCCCCATTTCTGCTTCCTTTCCCAGTATATTTATAGATGGCACCCTTACTTTAATTAGGCTCCAGTAGCTTCTGTCATGAGACAGTTTCTCCACTGCCCCAATAATTTACCAGCCATTATTTGCATCTGTTCTGGTTTTGTTTTCATTTCTTATAAATATGAGTGACCAAAATTGCACCCACTATCCAAATGAGGTGTCAGCAGTGCTCTGTGATTTCCTACTAATATTTCTCAGCCATTACTGGAAAGCAAAGACTTTCCCAGTAACTCATTGCAGTGCAGATTTTGTTTTCCCTGCCTTCCACACTGGAGGTTTATAATCCTGTGATCGATTGCTGTAATCAAATCTTCTTCCTCTTCTGTTAATTTGAGAGCTGCTATAGGAACCAAATTATACTTACAGGAACACACACAGTGTTATTGCACTCAGTAAATGCAGCTGAGGTGGGATTTTGAGCTTGCAGTAAATATTCTGGGATGATTTCACTCCATTATGTTTAACTAAATTACTGGGTAAAAGCTGAGCATCTCACCTTCCTGGAAGCAAAGCAGCAAAACCCACAGCAGCAGCAGCCACTGCTCAATGGCACAAATGTGGAACCCACCAAGGCAGCCAAATGGAGAAAGTTAATACTGAAGTACCATCTGTAAGAACTTGTGGGAAATTTGACAGTTGCTGTTGCTTTTTTTTTGAAAACATCAATATCATTCTTTTTATACCTGTGTTTGCCTCCATTTCTTCACCTGTTTCTTCCAAAGTGCAGGTCATGTAGGAGAAGTTTTATGTTTCAGTGAAGAGAGAACAGGAATTACACTTACATCTTACATTTCCTGTAAGGAGGTTTATTTAGAGGTCAGAGTTTATGGAAAGGAGTTGAAGGACATGAAAGAGTGATTTGGTCATTAATAGCTGGGCTCTACTCCAACCTCTTCAAACCCCCTCACCTTGTCAGCAAGACCTGGGAAATTCCAGTGCTTTGACATTTGTGGGCTTCAGACTTCCGGAGTCCAGAGAGAAGTTGCTCTCCTAAAGTGTTTCTGTCTAAGTAATGAGTATAGTGAATGAACTATGGCTGTTTATTTCTGAATGAGGATTTTATTATGAAACCATGCTGAAAATGTGCTGAAAACCACTTTTCAGCACATTAGAATGTCAAAAGCCCTTAGCTTGGTGAAAACATTTTTAATGATTCTGCAGTGGCTTTAATTCAGAAGAAATATTTTTTCTCTCTCCTGACCATAACATTCAAACCACAAAGGAGAAATCCACAAGGCAGAGTCCTCTTTGGCTTGGCCTTGGCCTGAATGCACTGTGTTGTTTCTCAGCCCTGGTCACAGCAAGCAAAAGGATTTTCCTGGGCAATTTTGCTTCTTACAGCATGGAAAGCCAGAAGTCCATCCCCATCTTTTGAGGACAGAGGAATACAAAGCACATTCTTCTACTGGTTAGAGGAACCACTTCAGGGAGAGATTCCATTCTGTTTGGGGTATCACTGGAGCTCAGGAAAATGCACTTTCAGCTGCGGGTATCTAGTGGTGGGTAAACAAAGACAGTAAAGAGTAGAATAGCTCTCAGACAGTGACCCAGCTTAGTGGGCAGGCACATGTCAGCATAAAGCTGTCACTGTGGGTTTGCTCCATGCAGAAGTCACACAGCTGTGCCTGGAGGCAGAGCACGTGCTCCCAGAACAGCACTTGTCTGCACTGAGTTTGACTGAAGTGCTTGGGGCCTCAATACTAATTGCATCACGTCAAGAAGGGTTTCTACACGTTCTCTTACATCTAACTAATCATTAACTAATCTGACTAAGAATAAATGCAGAGAAAATCGAAATATTATTATCCATCTCTTCAATGGCAGTCAGAGTAAGGGTGTGTTGCCAGAATGACAGAAAATTAAGTCTGAAAAAGTCTGGAATACTGTTAGATAATTGAGAGGCTGATTACTAAGGGGGTATGAAGAAATTTAATGAGGTATAGCTAGTCCTTTCAGATAAACATGAGATGAGTCACTTTTATTTTTTATTGAACAAAGGTCAGATTCCACTGCCATTAAAATAAATGGGAATGCTCCTCATAGAACAACATTAGGACTCTAATACTAAATGTGAGACTAAAATAATCAATTAGATGCACAGGACCAGTCTGTAATTTCCATAATACCACATAACAGTTCTTGATGTAAACTAAATTTGGTATCCACATTTGAAATGGATCTTTACATTTAGTGAAACGTCTCACAGCCATTAGGAAGCATGGGTCAGGTCCCAAACTGCAGGTCAATGCACATCCCCATGTGGGTTTGCTTGGCACCTTACACAATTAGAACATCACAGGTTCAGACCTACAACTATTCTGCCTTTCCTTGCAGAGAAGGAGAGAAAAGGTTTCATAAGGGCTGTGTGAGTATTAACCAGAATATCAAATGTGGTCTTGTAAGGGAATAGAACATAAGTAAATAAAGGTAGTATAGAAAGTAATCTTATCCCCTAAAGAGTAGCAGCTGAGCCAATTACTAAAGATTGGGAACAGGCCTGATTTTAACAGGCCACACCTGTAGCCAATAAAGAAGAGTGTTATAAAAGAGTGGATTGATTGGTTGAGGGGAACTGGAGTCAGTTGGCTGCTGTGAGGATAAGGAAGAGTCAGTGCCTAGAGGAGCTGCCTACAAGAAACATCAAGGAGGTGTGAAACTCTAGCAATATGGAACCTTTGTAATGTAATGACAACAGAACTCTTGCAATATAATGACAACATGGTCTTACATTCAGTGTAATCTGATTGAGTACACTTACGCTGTGCTGTAAGAGGGGAAGAGGAGTTGTGCTCCTTCTGTGCTGCTGTAGCACAAAGATGGAGATGCATGGTGTGAAGACCCATGTTGGGTGCCAATTAAAAATGTGGGTGTTAGAATGGTGGGTGTTGCTGCCTAATTCTTGTCCTCAACAAACATCTCCTGTCGAAAAGCAAGTTGAGTTAACATTCAGGCAACTCATTCAAACCTCCACTCAACGCTTACCACAACTGGCTCAGCTATAGAGGCAAGTTTTTACTCCAGTGGAGTAACACAGTTCCTGAAGGCAAACTTGGCTAGAAAGAGGAAGAACCATGTGGAGCAGGCAGCTTATAAAGAGGAAGGGGTAGGGGGCAGAGGAGACTGGCCTCCAGGGGAACGGGGGTGGCCACCAGGGATGTCAAGCCAGTGACAGGAGAAACCAGAGGAAGTTGTGACACAAAAGTCCATAGGAGAGTCTGTTTCCTCCCCACCATGGGGGAGGGCTAACTCTATGGTCAGTAGTTCCAGGGCTGGGGACTTGGGGGTTGACCAAGGCAAGACAGTTCGTGGGATACTACAGTGTGGTGTCACAATGTGACAAATAAAGTAGCATCAAACACATAAGAATATGGTGGCCACCCCTTTTCTTATTGAGAGAGCCAGTCGCAACACCACGTATTCAAAGCAAATCTCTTATATAACTCTGCTGGAGGAGTTCCTTCCAGCACCTGCTTTCCCCCCCACCATGGGAGAGGGCTAACTCTATGGTGAGTAGTTTCAGGGCTGAGGACTTGGGGGTTGACCAAGGGAAGAGAGTTCGTGGGATGCTACAGTGTGGTATCACAATGTGACAAATAAAGTAGCATCAAACACATAAGAATATGGTGGCCACCCCTTTTCTTATTGAGAGAGCCAGTCGCAACACCACGTATTCAAAGCAAATCTCTTATATAACTCTGCTGGAGGAGTTCCTTCCAGCACCTGGGTTACACCCCCGGGTTTTCAATCAGCGCTGACACTTCAAAAGGGTCTCCTCTGTGTAGAGGTGGCCTGTTCTGCTCCCCCACAGTGCATAAGATCAGCTTTGGAGTTGTAACTGCCAGTAATAAATCAGTTTTTGTCAAACAAATTTATTTTCTCATTCCAGAAATGGATTCAAGATATGGTAGGGGGTTTTATGTTTTACCAGAGAGGGATATTTCACGCTCTTTCTGCTTTCTTTTCCATTTCCTGAAATTTTAAAAGGGAACATAAGAAGCCCAGATGTATGAACAATAAAACCAAATGGTCCTTCTCTCTTATAGTGTCCTATGAGCTGGGTAGCATGAACTGTGATCAAAATTTTAATGGTTATGACTTTCTATGGTATCTCCCTCCTGGATTCTCTCACTGATGTCTTTCCTTCCTAAAAGAATTGGTGCAATTTCATGAGTAACGGATTGATTTTCAGGGAATTTAAAAAAAAAAATCTCTGTGTTTTCTATTTTACATGATATTTTATTTTTATTTAAAGAGAGACAAAGAGTTAAAAATCATTTAGGAGGAATGACAGGTCTGTAGATGGCCACCATCATACAAATCTCCCACCCTTAAGAAACTACAGAAATAAAGTAGACAACACTTCATAAGGTATTTCTCAGTTTCTATCCCTTGCAGCACATTTAAGACATTTTTGTAACATCATGTGATTTCCATACTGCTTAAGTAGCTTGGATTTTTTTTTCTTTTTCAGTTTTTAATTTTTTTCTGTAGGATTAAAACAATCCCTTTGTAAAGACTCATCATGATGGTGCTTTAAAGTGCCACGACTGTCAGCTCACAAGTCATCTTAAAGTTGGATGGCTGACATAATAGCATCTTTTTTTTTTCACTGACCTAAATCAAGCATTGGATGGATCAAGACTTCTTCCTATATCATCTCAAAGAAGGGATTTTGGCTTTCCTTTCTTTTTTTTTATGCCTATGTTCAGCTATTGGTTATTTTATGCTGAGCTGGGGACTGTGTGGTTGTTGGAAGCAGCATTAAAAGCCAGGGAGTGCCTCTGTTTTCAAGAATATCCATCACTCTGCTGTTTTAGGCTCCTGACTGGTTGTAAAATATGTTTACAGCCACATAGGATATGTATTTGATCTGCAGACCTCAGAGATGAACAAAACCAATTTGTCCAGAATGAAGAGATTTAAAAAAATATGGAGGGTGAGTGAAAAATATGCATCAATCTATTAGAAATATTGCAATGGTAGTGAATAGATTGCAATGCACATTGCTTGATCAGATTTTATTGCAGGGTTTGATTGTATGCTTTTTCTTTGTTTTTTTTGCATATTAGCTGCATCTTTGCAAATTTCTCGAGACATTAAGCGCTCAAGTTTATTTGACTTTTGAGAAAAGTTTCAGAGAATTTGCAACAACAACATTTATACAGTAAGAGCTCTTGAGGAAACTGAGCTAAACTGATTTCCTCTGTGGCCTTTAAAAATGCCATTTAAGGTTGGATGAATATAAAAAAGGCATTACAAAAAAAAAAAAAAAAACCAACAAAACCAAACAAGCCTCTTTTCCCCTCAGGCTTTATTTTAGAGCTGGTATATGCTGTAGAGCTGAACTAAGTGGGATATGGTTAAAGTACTTGCAGCATTGGAAGTAGCATAGTGGTCAAATTAAATAATAATACGTTGTCATATTTACTTCATAAACAATTTAATGTCTCATAGGTTGGAAATAGGAGAAATTAAACAGATGATTTTTTAAAAATGTGAAGTCAATGTGGTGCAACAAGTGGAACTGGCATCTCTGTTGTCTCATGAACTGGGTTTCCTTGAAAAGTTTGGGGTTTTTCTCATTGTAAGATTTGCTGCAAAGAGCAGCTATTTCAAAAGGAATTTTAAAGTCTTTAAATACAATTGTTAAGATGCTTTCAGCAGATGGGGCTCTGATATCAGTTAATTATGTAAATTATGTTGCATTATTAGTTAAATAATGTGTATTTTCCCTGATCTGAAGCTCAGTTGACTTGCTTAGTGATAACATTGATTTGACCACTTCAAAGCTAAGTTAGTTTTATATTCATTCATTTTGTTTGGTATTCAATGATGAGAAATGGTTAATTTCCATAATATATAGCAATTTATAGTCAGGGCATTGAGTACTAGAGGACATTCACATTTATAAGTCTGTCTTCAAATAGATGTAACATCTCTATTTATGGTTTTGTTTGTTGAAAAGTGTTATTGCCTGAGCGAAAATTATATTTTAATCATCATACAAGTTTCATTTGTGCAAACAGGCAGTTTTCTTAGAAATTAAAACAGATCCATTAAGCATAAGTAGATATTATATCATATTAAGTGACATGAGATAATTACTGTAGTCAAAGCATGGTGCTTAAATGGGCTCTGGGAGTGGTTTAGTTGTAAGAGACAAAATGTCCTTCTTGGATGGAAGTGTTTTATTTGCATATAGCTGTGTCTGCTGTTGTGCAGCTGAACACTTCGTCCTTTACCTCCTATTTGTGAAAGCTATTTAACTGCAGGCTATTAGGCATCCTTTAATTGATGCATTTTCTGCTCTTCTCCCTGAAGCATTTGTCCCTGTTCCATCATTGTGGTACCTGGCATTTCAGGGTAATATAGCTCAAAATTAAATTTCTGCAGAATCAGATGTCAGTTTTAAATATTACTGTTTTCTTTTTCCTATTCCAAACTATTCTGCCTAGAAGTGCATCAAAATCTCCAAGAGGACTTTTATGGTTGGGATGAAACCAAAAGGTTTAGTCCTTATATTGTGCAGAGTGTGCTTTTATAATAAGCCATAATATATTTATGCAGGAGATTATATGTCTATGATATGGCACACAGTCCCTTCCTCCACTTAGCTCCCACCATTAACTTGCTCAGTATTTATGGATCTATCAAAATTATGATTTACACTGTACTTATCATTAACATCCCTTGCATAAGCTCTCCGTGGTTCTTGCCATCCTTCAGAAGCCAGTCATAAAATGAAGAGATTAACAGATAATTAAATTAAATCCTTAATTATTTGGGGATGATGAATTCACTGTGTGATTCCAGAAAGGTATAGAGAGTCTTTTTCAGAAGCAATATAAATTGAAACCAGTGGAGCTGTGATGATTTATGCTTTCTTGATGATCTGACTCACACTGTTAATTCTCTGCTCCTCTTTTAAAAACATATTAATAAAAAATGGATGTAGGAACTGTTTATTAAAATATGAAGCTTTCAAGATATTTTTGAAATATTATATACACTCTAAGATAGCACTGCTTGAAAAGTATCTGTCATTTTTCAAACCAAATAGAATGTCCTTCAGAAAAAGGCAAGGAAACTTCACTTTTTTTTTTCCTCCAGAGGTTTCTGCCATCCATGGGAAGCCTCTCATTGTTTTCAACTAATTCTTGATCTGGCCTGTGTTTCATGCTGATCTTCAAAGTGTTGGAATATATCATTGACAGTTAAATCTTCCAAAGTGTTGAGCAGGTACCCACTCCTGCTGGAGATGTGGCTGATTAATAAACACCCCTGAAGATACAGCCAACTCAGCCCAATAAGGACATAAAGCCAATTTCACCAGAAAAACAACCCCAGGGAAATGACTTATAGGGTCAAAAAGAGCAGAAACAATAAGCAATCAATCTTTCTGTACTCAATTCTGAGTACATTTGCTCAAAAAGTCTGCCTACAGTCATTATAAAGCAAATTACAGATTATGGTATTTGATGGGACTGCTGGGCTATGGTGAGGACTGAGGGTTATAATATTTATCTCAGGTACTGGGCTGTTTTGAGACCTTGTTAGTAATGGTTCTTCCTGATGCAGAGATATCTGGTTAACACTTGCTCCAAGCTTGGAAAAAACACTGTGCTGAGTTTTCTTAGCAATAAAAAAGTAAAGCAATTGTCATGGAAACGTGGAAATTGGTATGAAAGTACATAATGGCTACTTGGAAGCCACTGATTCTCTTGTGTAAGCCTTTATTTAGAAAAGAGTTTAGAGCGGCATTATTTACTCAATAGGACACTCCATTGTGATCCATCATACCTGTAAGTGTTTAAGCTCTGGGTTTTTTAATGTGTTTTTGACCCAATAGACTATGACAGCTATAAAACCTTATTATGGCCTTTCATGCTAAGTGTTTGAAGGGGTGTTTGGAGCAAATATGCCTTTTTGAAAAGTCCCTATAATTTGTTCTGGGAAATGCTTAGTGTAGTGGGCTGGAGCAATTTGTTCTCTCCAGGAAGAGCTCCTGGAACTGTCACTGATTCCACCACCAGCTGTGCTTTCCTACTTCATAATTTTTGTATTTTAGTCTGTAAATTGGTATAAAAACACTGATTCTGGAGCAGTTTTTAAGTCTTTCTGATTCTTAAATACACATCTTGATAAAGATTATTTTAAGTAGCTTGTGTCTGCATGTATAGGGACCAAGATACAAAAAGAATGCCTTATTTAAATGCTGTTAAAATACATTATATTTTTAAAGAATTATAGCCTGAGCCCCAGCCTTAAAGGCAAGAAGGCTGAAGGGTTTTAACCTGTTAACAGAATATGTATCCAGACTTTTAGGGCTTTCCTTCTCCCTGGAGTGGCATTGATCTGCCCTGTCATTGCTGAGCACAGGGCATGAGTGCAAATTCCAGACTGTCCATCAGTATGGTGCAGCTTTAAATCTGGAAAATTCCATTTCCTCCTTGCAGCATGCAGGACAGCTGCTCCTGGGCTTTGCTGTGTCAGAGCATCCTGCAGTGTCTGTGCCCAAGCCAGACCTGATGTAAGAGTTGATGGCCCCAGGTTTGAATGAGCAAAGATGGATTTAGGAAGGGAACACAATCTCCGGAAATTTCTTGATGGTTTTCTTTTTTGCCTCTCCCTCTAGTAGCTTTTGACAGGAGGCTAATGGTTGCAGCAGCCCATCAATTAGCACTCTCCCCACTTTCCATTTCCAAGGATGCTGCTCCCATCCTCTGCAGCAGGCGCTAATGGGAGAAGGATGACTGGGAGAGGAGAAGGGAGAGAGGGAGGAGGCACCTGAAAGTCTGGGAACAGCTCTCAGCACAGGCAGGTGGGGAAAGGCTTGGGCTGAGCACATCCTGGAGGGAAGGTCCTGCAGCAGAGGATGAGCCTGCAGCACCCATGGGTGCAAGCCCAGGAGGGGGAGCAGCCCTCTGGCAACTTGAGCAGCGGGGACCTGCCCGAGGATGATCTGGTTAGTGCTGGCAGGTAGGAATGGGGTCTGAGAGGTGACAGAGACCCCAAATCTGAGGTAAAGATGTGGGAGATATCTTCACAGAGACTCCCCAAATCTGAGGTACAGGTGTGGGAGATATCATGGGGGAACTGCTTATTGTGTTGGCAGAGGGCAATGGAGGGGTCAGGATTTCTGCTTTTGTGGGTTTCCCTTTGCTTTCTCCTCTCCTCCCTTTGCTGGCTTTGTGATCAGGTGGGGGAAAGGAGGAGGAAAGAGGGATTTGGGTAGAACAGCTCACATCACCACTGCTTCTGCTGGGACAAACTCCAGTCCCTCAGACTCCTTTGTCTCCAGGTGAGGAGCAACAGTGAAAGAAGGTTAACCAGTGTGGGTCAGCTCTTTTCTCACAGGTAACAAGCAACAGGACAAGAGAAAATGGGCTAAAGTTATGGTAGGGGAGGTTTACATTGGATATTAGGAAAACTTTCTCCATCAAAAGAGCTGTCAGACTGCTCAGGGAAGAAGTGAAGTCACCATCCCTGGAAGTGTTCCAAAAATATGCAGATGTGGTGTTTAGATACACAGTTTAGTGGTGGACTTGGCAGTGTCGGGTTAATGGTTGGACTCAAGGATCTTTTCCAGTCCAAAGAGGACTTTTCTGGGCTTAAATATTCAATGATTCTGTGTGGGTTTTAATTCCTGTGATTGTGGAAAGGTTTAGCTGTGTCCACTCCAAGTCCTCTGCTTTCAAGGACTTCTCATGGCTGAATCGGGATTCTCCACCATTCTCCCCTCTGGAGATCCCTGTTCTGGCCCAGGACTCAGCCATAGACTCACTTGGAAAGTGCTCAGACAAGTGAACCAAGAAAACTGTTCAAAACTAACCATTTTCATATAAATGTGAATCAATCACTTATAACTTTCTGTTTATAAAACTGAAAAGGTCAAATGTTCACCTTGAGGAGGCATTTGGCCATTTGTTGCTCTCTGTGAAATGTATTTTGCTAGTGAGGGTGGCAGAAAAATATTACACTGATTTAAAATAATAAGGAAAACCATTTTTATATATTCCTGAAAATAACATTTTAATGTGTTCTTGGGCATAACAATTGGTGCTACAGAGGCCTTCCTTGCAAAGATGAATTTGCTCAAACTGGTCTTAGTTATTCAGGGCCTGTCCTTTGTGTCATGAAACTAGTGAGAAAAATCTCATAGATCAATAGAAATGTACAATACAGATTTTGCTGTGTGTTACTCCTTTTATAGCTCTTATAAGTTTTCTAATTATATTTAAATATTAGTATTTGGTGTATTGGTCCAAAAAGGAGAACTTAATTCACTTGATGTTTAAGGGGTAGATCTTTTACTGCTCAATCCCTGAGGTCAGTAGGAGACTCTCAACTGTGGTAAAGCTGTTAAGTGCAAACTGGATTAAAGAATAATTTACACATGCTTGCAAATTGCAGTGAGCAAGCTTTAAGTGGCTTGATTTAAGGTTTTAAGTGGACTTGGTAAAGTAATCTGCAAATACATCCCACTGCAGCATTAGATACTAATGTAACACACACTATTTTAAAAAGCTGCTTTCTGCTCCCCATTTGAATTTTGCAAACTCATATGACTAAAAATTAATATTGAAACTTAACACACTGATCCTGCAAACCCTTATTTTGATGAGTGATTCCATTAGTGACAACAGCTCTTTTGGTTTCTGTGGGAACTGCCTATAAAATTCAACATATCTATAAATGTTTACTGCCCTGTCAGAAAAAAAATTAGTGAATTGTTGAAAAATGAATGGCATTAGATGTTCACTGTCCTGGCAGTGTTGTAAGATTTTTGGATAGAGCTGATTGAGATGTAGCTGAGCCATAGCTACACAGACCAGGGACTTAAGGGTGGTCCTCTGATAGACTTGGATTCACCTCCCTCTCCTGTGAGATGTAAAACCCTGGCAATAAACTGCAAAGGAGACCCTCCCAGGGTGAAAAACCCTTTGCCACCAACATTTTGGCTGCCTTAGCAAGTTCCTTTTAGGTTGTTTCATCTGAAGATATCAGAGAGGCTGCTTGTTAATACCAGAGATGACATCAGGGTGTCTGTAGCACAGGGGCAGCATTTCTACAATAGAAATTACACTCTCAGACTATCCCACTGTATTGTATTTGCTGGGTCCCCCGTGGTAGGAAGGAATGATGAATGTGACTCCATGTTCTCAGAAGGCTAATTTATTATTTTATGATGCTATATTATATTAAAGAATACTAAGCTAAACTATACTAAAGAATACAGAAAGGATACTTACAGAAGGCTAAAAATAATGAAAACTTGTGACTCTTTCCAGAGTCCTGACACAGCTTGGCCCTGATTGGCCAAAGACTCAAAACAACATACCAGAATCCAAAGAAACAATCTCCAAACACATTCCACATGAGCAAAACAGAGGAGAAGCAAATGAGATTAATATTGTTTCCCTTTTCTCTGAGGCTTTTCAGCTTCCCAGGAGAAAAATCTTGGGTGAAGGGATTTTTCAGAAAATGTGAGTGTGACACCACTGCAGTTCAAACACTTCAGCAACATAAAGCTAAAATGGAAAACTGAGTAAGCAAATGAAAATGAGAATGAGTATTTCCAGCTTAACTCTTTTTTTTAAATCACTTTTCACCTGATCCACCTTTCACAATAGACCATGCTAAGAAGCTGACTGCACATCTGTTTGTGAGACAGTGATGCTGTGCTGATGGCTGTAATCACTGCTAGCAGTGACAGCAGGCTGTAAAAACCTTCAGCATTTCTAGTCAGCATTTTCACTGTGAATGATGGGATCTGAGGTTTCTGGAGTAAAATCCTTGTAGTCATGAGCAGACCTCCAATAAGTTACTGTAGCTCAAGTGTTAGGTGCTGAGGGTCTTCTGGATGAGAACATCTGATTTAACAAGCGATGTGGCATGGGGGCTTAGCTGCATTGCTTGCACAGAGAGGCAGCTTCAAATTTTCTGTTCTTATTTAAATGAGATTCAACATATTCATAATTGCTTTAATTTATTTTTAAATTATGAAGGGAGGAGAAAGGAGGAGGACAGCACAAGAATTCAGCCCTCCTGTTCAGGGATGACAGGAACAGCTTCTCTGATTTTGTATTCATAGAATATAAAATTATTTGGGTTGAAAGGGACCTTAAAGATCATCATTATTTACCTCCAGGGTGGAAGGGTCTCTTCCCACCACAGCTCAGGCTCATATTGCTCTCTTCTCTACATCAGCACATCCTAAAAGCAAGGATGGGGAGCTGGGACTTGGCTTTTGGATAATTTTCTATAGCCACAGTTGTCTTCTTGGCAGAGGTTTGGAAATGAAGGGTCTATGTGCCACAATTGGATATAGGAGTTTTACTCTAGTCTTGCTAATTAAGCTCCCGAAGAGGACCCAGCTTCTTCCAAGCAGAAAAAAACAAAACAAAAACAAACAAACAAAACAACCACAACAAAAAACCCACCCCTAAACAAACTGGTGAACAGGTTTGTCTTCCAAAAAGTTAGGGTTAGGTTCAATGGGGCAGAAGCTGAATGTAATGTATTTACATTTAGTAAAAATATGTATCTATGCAAAAAAATTAGCTTTTTATTGCCTGTATTTAAAGGACTCACAAAAATACTGATGTCAAAGATTTTAATAGAACCAATGTACTCCTTGCTAGAGGGATGTGGGGGATGTCTCTGTGTGAGAACAGAGTGAATCTTGATGGGCAATTTCTGATCTCCTGAGAGCCTGTAGGGAGAGATGGGTTGTGCTGCTCATCCCTCGACCATGGCCCCAGCACGAGGCAGATCTTCCTTGGGGATACTTGCTGCCACCCTGTCCCCCACAGAGTGAGGGGTCCCTGTGCTCTGTGGGATCTGAGCTTGTTGTGACAGAGCTCATGGGTGCAACTGGACCCTCTCCAACACAAAAATCTGAGCAGGGAGCAGCCCTGACCCTTTTTGGAACATCTCCACTGGGGTTTTCTTACCCATCTCAGTTTGGGTTTTCCTCTTCTAAGTGGAGAGCAAGTGTTTATTACCCAAGCTCTTGCATCTTTGATCCCACAAATAGTTTACATGAGCAAGAAAACTCGTGAGCCTGGTCCAGGCTGGCACCTGAGGAGCCCTGCTGCTGGTTAATTTGCATGTGCCCTGCTAGATTGAATATTTAATCTAAAAATTTTATAGGTTATACTCATGGGAACTAAGTGCAGAATTTAACGGCAAATAACAGAGTCAGTAAAGGTCTACATACAATAATTTATTATAGGGTTCTGTGTGTGTTGTTTTTTTGGTTTTTTTTGGTTTTTTTTAAAGAAAGTTGAAATTGTTCTGTGGCTCCTCTTGACCCTCTCTCCCTGGAGGGTAATTGTGACTTCTCCTTTGCCCAGCAACAGCCCTGGAGGGTGGGAAGGTGAAAGTATCCTTGAAGCATAACACAGAATAACTGTTTGGTAGATAATTGCTGCATTTAGAGAGGGTACAGAATTAATGGTATGGTGTCCTTCTGGTAAAAAAATTGCATGTATTAGAGAAGCAATGCTAATAATTCAGAATGCCTCTGGAAATGGCAAATGCAGAAATCCTCATAATTGCACCAATTTGGTAACTGTAAAAGCCATGTAAAAGTAATGATTTCTGATGGCAATATATAAAATGACACAGCTTTCAGTTCATAAAGAATTTGTTTATGCAAACTCTACCAAAATCTAAGGGCTCAGTCCCTTTGCCTTTTACTGGGTGCTCTGTGACAAGGTGTTACAGCTCCTGTCTTCAGGGAGGGTGTCTGGCTGCTGCCCACACCTCATATCATATGGTGAAAATCCATAATTCTCCTTAATCTGGAGGACTGGTCAGGAAGGTTATTTCCTTCTCCTTCAGTGATTTTTGGACAGTTTTTCCACAAGTTAATAACCAGAAGATTTTTCATTTGAATTTTCCTACCAGATCACTTTTGTCCTCACTTCAGACATACCATTGCTGAGTTTCTGGCCATTTTTCTCCTGTGATGTTTTCCTTTTATTACCAGTGGCTTCCAAACAGCTCACATGTGAGGAAAACAGGAAAAATATTTCTCTGTGTTGACTCTGTTCTCTTCTAATACCAAGAGGGAAGAAGGGAGGTTTGTTGCATCCTCCTGAGGTCAGTCTTAATTTCATCATTCTTGCTCATTGACAAAAAGGAAATGCTCTTCCCTTTTTCTGCACAAAGAAAAGGACAAGATCTGGAGCTGAGTGGTGCCAGCAGAAACCCTCCTGCTGGTAAAAAGACCAAAAGGGCACAGATAAATTTGGATGGAAACCTTATAGGGTACATTTGAGGGCTTAATTCTGTCAGCCTCAGAGACTGACATATATATATTTTAATATATATTTGAACATATCGCAGTCCCCACCATCTGGGAAAGCCATTTTTTGTTGTGGAAATCTCTGTATAATTAAAAGTCCCCTTTGTTTTGAACATGTCTGTTGTGTTGGTGCATCCCACAGATGTTCTTGGAGGGTAAAGATGTGCAGTGACAAAGAGAGGGGCTATTCTGGTGTACCCCACAATCATATCCCCATCTGGATTTTGGACTTGTACAGAGCTGAATCCTTGGAAGGAAGGAGGCCTTGGTGCTGCCTTGGGAAAATGGCCAGACTCCTGGCTGAAGAGCAAATATTATGATAGAATTTAGGATCATTTACTTTGAAACAAGGATCTGACCTGTGCAGAGTTTGGAAAATTTGGAATGGCATTTTTTGCCATTCCCTCTCTTCTCCTGTTGCTACTCCCCAAAAAGCTTGGAGCAACCACTTGCTGGACCACAATAAACAAACAGATTTATGCTTTCTGAATTTCACTGTTTTTTTTTTTTGCTTTTGTTGGGCTGTTCCTGAGAACCAACCATCTCTCAAATAATAACTTCATTGACAGTAAGGAGATGGGATATTGCTCTCCACAAAATCTGCTACAGTTTCAGCAACTGTAGAGCAAAAAGTCCTCTTGCAGAAGGACAAATCATTGCATTGTCTTTCTTTTGGTGAAGAGCAATCCCTTCTGGAGCATATGAACACGGATAGATGGCTGACACTAAAAGCCACAGTACAGTGGACTGAAGTTTTTTGACACCAGTTCTTCACAGAGGTGCTTTAAATAGATGTTACACACAGATTTCCAGCTCTCAGCTGTAGTGGTGCTCCCTGTCAAAACTGCCAGAATCATGTGTTTGCTCAGAAAATGAAGCAATAAGCACATATATTACTTAGAGCAAATCCAGCTTCTTTTAAAGCAACAAAATAATAAAATGAAGCTGAGATTTTAGTTTTTAAACACACATGGATATTTTCTCACAGATCATAGGGTTTGTGGTGACACACAAATTCTCTATGGATTCTTCTTCAATAAATGTTTGAATGTGGACTAGCATTTCTGTGTTTTTCCTTGGTTCAGCCCAGCTATTTGTTTCTGTGGAAAGCCTTCCTCCTGTCTCATATCTCCCTGCTACTTCTAATGCTACAATCAGAGAAAATTTTCCATATTTCTGCTCCTAAGCACTCTAAAACCATTGGGATGCTCCAAGGCCTGTGTCTGAGCAGCCAGACACACCTCATGAAGGTTTTGCAGAGAGAGTGAAATTCATTATTAAAAGCTCTCAGGCTCTTTCTTTGGCTGCTGGGAGTGCCCTGACTGTAAATCTGCTCCTGCTTCCCTCTCACTGGGGTCCCCCACAGGACTCCCACAGGAGTTTTCAGGGTCTGGGCTCAGCCTGGTGCCCAGGATTTCTGCTGTGCAGGGGATGCTGGGTGGGTGTGCTGCTGCTGGTGCCCTTCAGGTATCTAAACTGCACCTATTTTTCTTCCTCACTCTCTCCTCGCATAATTTCTTGTCTGTCTCCTCACATAATTTCTTGGTGCTGTACACCAGCACAAAGTAATAAGGACTCTACTTTTGATTTGTGATAAAAGTGATTCATTCTAAAAATGTCTTGAAGAGATCCCTTGGCCTCTCTTCCTACCAAATCAAATCCAGAAATCATGTTTGCCTCTTTGTTTTACTTTCTGCTATGAATTATTTTTGTCTCCTTCAGCACTCTTTTATAGGATTACACTCTGAGTGAAAGAAATGATTAAAGGATTGGAACAATTAGTGCAAGAAAGAACATTAAAATATGTATAAAGTGCTTTGATTTAATGACAACTAATGTGGATGAGAGTTTATAACAGTTTACATATTTATGAAAGATATAAACATGGGGAAAACAAGAAAATATTTGTCATAACAAGTTGGAGTTTAATTTACACTCATGGAATGAAATATTAAATGGAAAATACATGCTGAATATAAAGAAAATTGTACTGCCTATAACATCTCTCAGCTGTAAAAAAGTTCACAGGAGATGCAGCTAAATCCCTTTGCTATTATATTAAAATTTTCAACTGACCTAGAGGAAGCAGTAAAATATTGATTTAGGAAACCAGTCTTGCATCACTAAAAAGGTGGTCTGAATGAGGTTGGCGCTGTTTTCCATCACTAATTCCCAAGACCCAATAGTCTTTGAATTTGGTGAGATGTGCAGAGGGCAAACAACCTCAGAGATAGAGTTTCTAGTTTTTGTGCTGTGCACTGAGTTAAACAGCAACTGCTGCAATGAATTCCAGCCTCCACGAGCCTGGGATGGAACTGCATCTAATTGCTTTGCCTATGCCTCATAGGAAAAAAAGAAGTTTCTTAATTCCTTTGTGCACCAGAAGTGCTTTGACAAAGAAGTGCTAATGTTGTTCTGGCAGAAACAGTGTCTGTGCAGAGTGGTTGGTATGGTCCAGAGACAGCAATCTGTTAGACCAGCTATGGCAAAATTTATTCCTCAGCCCCTCATTTAGGAGTTTCTCAGGACAAAATAAGCAGTAATTAATTCTGAGGGAGTTCACTGTAGCAAGCAAGTCTCATTTTCCAGGCTAGGCTCCTTGGAAAGGATGGCACTGGTGAGGCCACACCTGGAGTGCTGTGTCCTGTTCTGGCCCCTCAGTTTGGGAAGGACCTTGAGGCACTTCAGCACATCCAGAGGAGGCAACGAGGCTGGAGAGGGGCTGGGAACACAAACCCTGTGAGGAACCCCTGAGGGAGCTGGGGGTGCTCAGCCTGGAGAAAAGGAGACTCAGGGCTGCCCCCATCACTCTGTGCAGCTCCTGAAAGGTGCCTGTGCTCAGCTGGGGCTGGGCTCTTTCTCCAGCAGCACTGACAGAACCAGAGGACACAGCCTCAAGCTGCACCAGGGGAAATACAGGTTGGATATCAGGAAAAAGGTTTTTACAGGAAGGGTGATAAAGCTCTGGAATGGGCTGCCTGGGGAGGTGGTGGAGTCCCCATCCCTGGGTGTGTTTAACAAAGCCTGGATGTGGCACTGGGTGCCAGGGTTTAGTTGAGCTGTTGGGGCTGGGTTGGATTAAATGATCTTTAAGGTCTCTTCCAACCTTCCAATTCTGTGAATTCTGTAAAGCTCTCCCAGAATTATGAATATCCACTGCTGCATGCACTGGAGTTCCTCAGCACCTTTCAGAACCAGCTTGTTTGTGAGAACCTACAAAAGGGTTTGCAGGTTCTTCTAGATAGAAAACTTCGCCTTTACACTTCAGCCTGAAAGAACTGCAGGCAAATTCAGCATTTAAACATAAATTCCAACCACATCACACCACTGGGGGCTGGCACATCATCTCCTGAGAGCCTCAGTGTGTCCCTGCCCAGAGGGCTGGCACTGAGAATAGTCTGGGGCAGCATTTCAGCTGGTGGGGAGATGTGCTGTAGTGGAAGAAAAGGGATGGACCTGTGCAAGGCTCTCAGAACCTGCCTGTGCTTTTCATTCTGAAAATGACTTTATCAGGCAAGAGAGCACACCAGGATGCAATTTGCTGTGTAGACTCCAGATATGAGTTGGGAACTATGAGATACTGAGCATGTGGAGCTCTTGATCTAGTGAATACAAATAATTTTACTTTGAATTTTACATACTTACTAGAAGGGCATACAGAGATGATGTGGCAGATACATGCATTACAGTCACACAGAATATATGAATGTGTGATTATGTGGATAGGAAGTGATAAAGAAAATAAATGTAAAAAAGTGGAGAATTTGTTAAAATCAGAACAGAAAAAGAACAGTGACAGGCAGGTAACTTAATAGTGGAGAAAATATTTCCTGACTTACCTCAGTCTGTGTTAAGATTCATGAGAGGTTTGAGGCCATCTGCTGATGTAAAGCAGGCTCAATGCTGAGGAACTCCATCTTGGTACAAACCAATCTGCCTTTTATTGTCTAAAACTTGTATGGCATTAGCTTAATTTCTCTAAGGCAACTAAATAGGGCATTATTAAATTATCTTAATGCAACCATGGTAAACAAATACCCGTACTGCTAATATGATTTTTCTCTCTGTAAGGTAATGAATATATTTATTCACTGATTTGTAACCCAGCTGGATTTCTGACTTCTGCCTATAGAAAGCTCCAGGCCACTTCTTTTGAATCTCTTTGCTTCTAATCTTTCTGGAAATCTTTATTTTCTATTAGCATAACTAAACAGAGCAAATGAAGCCTGCAGCTATTGCTTGCCTATGCTAAGCTCCTTCATGTATTGTTACATTATTCTGGATATCTGATTGTTGTTCCTTGCATTATCTTTTGCTCTACAGTACTACAGAAAGACTTAAGATTGAATGATAGGACTGCACTTAGCTCAGTCTTCCTGCTGTTGTATGGAATTATTTGGGATTTAGGTCAGTCATCTAAGGATTCATCTCCTAACTAAAAGATAGATTTTCTTTGGGTCATTAAGTCTCACAGGCCTGTTCTTCTCACATCTCTGAAGTGGTTCTTTCATTTATAAGCTCCTGGCATGCTCAGATAACTTTCTTACATGGCTTGACACAGTATCAAAGTCCATTACTCACTCACCAACCCTAATCCGTCCTCTGGCCTCCCTGCAGTGGAAGGAGCTGAATCTCCATCCTCCCTGGGACTCAGCCAAGCCCTGGCTGAGGGATGGCTTGTGCAAAAAGCCTTCTCACAAACAGCAAAATCCCCTCACTTGAAAACCCAGACCTGGGGGCAAGGATTGCTCTTATGCTCACGAATACAGGGGGCAGGAGGAAGAATAGAAAAAAGGCCAAAAATTGACACACTTCAATACAAATAGCAGTTTGATATAGATCTGGAGTCCTTGGTGCCATATGTAACTCAGAAGAATATACCTAAATAAACTTCCTTACACACACAGACCTGAAAACCCCATAAGCACACTACCCATGGCTGTGGATGTGCAAGTGCAGCAGAGCTCCTCAGGGAGGAGAGGTGTGTTGCTTCATCAAAAGGTGTTTGGAGAGAACTTTGAACACTGTAGCAGCAAAGCCATTCCAGCAGTACAAACTTGGGGAAGATGAACCTCTCTTAACTGAAATGAACTCTGTGTAGGTTGAAAAACCCCTTTTCAACACTGCCAAATCTTTGAAGTGAAAATCTGCACGTTGTGAGGGAATGATTGAAGTGTGAAAACCACCTGTCCACCAGAAGCCCATAAAGGATCCCCAGCTACTCTGAGCAGTGTGGATGTGGAACATGAGCCATTGTTGTGTGCTGCTCTCTCTTTGTGCTGTGCATTTCTCCAGCCCCAGTGTCAGTGTTCAGCTCGTGCCACAGCCCTGAGGAGCTGCCTGTCAAATGCAATGTCACAAAAAGGGACACAGGACACAGAACTGGGGTGGCCAGCTTGGCTGGTGGGCTGGCACAGGGTGGGAGAATAAAAATATTCATCACCCAGGGATGCAAAGAGAAGTTTTGCAGTGAGCAGGGATCAGATGTGTCAGTGGTGCTGCTTGGGTTGCATGAGCATGGGGAAGTTCATAGGGAATTGGAAAGATAAGCTGACCCAGGTGAAGATTTCCTCTGTTTTTTAGTTAAGGGAGAGAAACCCTCTTGTTCTGGGTCTGCAAAATTTCTCAAAATGGACTTGGGCTTCTGCAATCCCTTTGGCCAAGGGACCAGCACCTTCCTACTCCCATCTCCATAGGCACAAGGCACTTGCACTGGTCCCATCCAAAGCCCCAAAACTATGCTTGAGACTTAGGGCTGCATTTCCCAAGGTTGTGCAAGCCCTGTCTTGTTGCTGGGGTTTGTCTCAGGCTGTATCAAGGCTGTTCTCCATCACAGTCACAAGCCAGATTTCAGAAAATGTGATCAAAATGAAAAGTGGTGGCAGGCAGCTAAGGTGAAGTGATGCCTGAGCAGGGAGTAAAGCAACACTTGGACAGAGGTACTCGTACAGGTACTAGTAAGCACTTGTGGTAACATTTGTTTCTACAGGGACAAAATAACCCCTTATGGTTTGGGGCTTTTTGGTTGTTGTTGTTTTTTGGTGTGGTTTTTGGTTAGGTTTTTTTGTTTTGTTTGTTTCCTTGTTTTTGTGGTTGTTAGGGTTTTTTTTTTTCCAAGTATCCTTATTGTCAATTGTTACCATAGAGCAACTGCTGTGTATTTCTAAAATAGAAGGCACCCTCCAATATCTGTTCAGAGATTTTGACAATGTGATTGGCTGAATGTCCTATAACTCGTGAATTGTGAATGTCTTATAAATATTTTAAAACAACTGTTCCAGCTACAGACTCACTGAAATCCATACTGAGACTTCATTTTCCTGACAGATGCCTTTGTGTTTGCAATTCTGCCTGGCCTTGCTGCTGCAAAATCTAATCAAGAAAAACAGGTCACTGCTGGTTTGAGCTTACTCTCAGGTGTCTGGTTTGGGGTTGCAGCTGTCACCAGCACAGTCCTGTAATCTCAGACCATTTCCTCAGACCATGGGCTGCAGGTCCCTTTGCTGAAATAAAACTTCCACACTGCACAAGCAAGCTGGGAAAATAATTTCCACGGAGGGGGGGAGGAAGGTTTAGACACAGCAGTGATCAGGATTAGATTTGTGCATAGATCAATGACAGTGAAACACCCTTGAAAAATCTCTGCCTGAAAGCAAAATGTGACTTGCCTAATGCTCTTATTTTTTCTTGTTGGGTGAGGTTATGATAAAAGGTTATGATAATCTCAAGGGATCTTGTAATTCTTCTGCTGAATCACTGTTTGCAATAGGGATACTTTTCTACATAAACATGAAAGAAATCAGAATTTCAGGACTCAGTGGCTGGAGGAATTTCCATAAACCTTTGGAGGAAGGAAGGGATTCAGTGCCTGCCCTACCCTTATTTCCATTAGGGTCACCAAGAGAGGTGTAAATTTGCCCCAGCCTATGTGTATCAAGTCAATAATAGCAGGACTAACAGAAAGAAATGTAGATTTTAAAAAATGTATCCTCTGGGAGTCTAGATTAATTAGCATGATTTTATTATTAGCATATTTAATTATTCTAGCATAATTTTATGTTTGGCTTACCCATAGTATTCATACCTACTAACACCTTCCAATTATCTACAAATACTCACTAGAAGGCTCCTACATTGACCAGATGCTTAACAATAGATTTCACTATTAATCTGTGATATATATGTGGTTTTTACTTTGAGAGACCTAGAGCTGTCCACAGTCTTTCAAATCCTGCACTTCCAAAAAGCCAAAAGCCCTCAGCTGATAACCTCACTGAAATACTTCAGAGAGTTACTCCAGTTGTGTTTTGTTTTCTGCACTCCATAATAAGCACCAAGAATCTACTCTCTGGTTATGTAATTTATAAAAATCATCTGCTAACTGAAAGTCAGATTCACTGACAAAGAAAAAAGTAAAGGCCAGTGAGATGTCTTCTGTGAAGGTTAAATGCATACTTTATTTGCAGCAGAGGATTAAGGATCTTCCCCACAAAGTTCTGTGTATCTGAGTAACCTTGCAAAAAATAATTTTTTTCTTTACAAGCTGCAGTTCTGTGGTTAGAGAATTTTCTGAATCCTCTCTGCCATGGATGGTCTTTGGGGTGAATTCTCCAGTGCCTCCTGACAGGATTGCTTTTGTCATCTCATTTCATTTCATACGGATGTTTACTCTCATCTGTCTTCCCTACCAGGCTGCCCACTTGCACAAAACTTGTGAGAATTTTAATATATTTGTTGAACTTTATTTTGTCAATTTTTTTGAGTAGCCGCAAGTCCAAAACTGAGCAGGGCAGACACACATACAACACAGTCATATTAGAAAATCATTAGAAACCTGGGTTTAAAAAGTAGGATTAAAATAAGAAGCCAGTGAGGAGTTCTGTGAATCCTTTTTGCAGTGTTTTTTGAGGGCATGATGTTGTTCTGCAGGGTCACAGCTGAGTTTGCAACCACAGCCAGAAGCAAGAGCAGTGAGAGGGGATATAGGTAACAATTCATAAACTGCTCAGGATTGTCTGTGACAGATTCTCTGTACAGAAAGCTGGAAAGTGGAAGAGAAAAAGGTAGAGCAAAACTTTTCTGAGCAGGGAGCAACTAAAAGATGAGGGCAAGCTGAAGATGCACAAAATGTTTGCTATTTCACTCTGTGCCTTCTACATTCTGGGGTCACGTGAAGAGAGGATAAGCAAACTTCTTTCCTGTACTTGGCTTTGCAGGCTCTGGTAACAGATCTGCTTCTCTAAATTACAAATGTGTTGTTCACCAGGGCAGATAGGGCAGAATTAGTCCCTGTAGTGCTCCCCTTGGTAAAACACAGCAAAATTACAACCAGGAAAGAGCCAAACTTGATTATTTTTCATAGCAAATCTTTCTTGAATATTCAGTAAGAAAATCATTTGTGTAACTTCTGTATGTGGCATCTTAGTTTTGCAGCTTGTTATACTCATTCTACAGGACAAATACCCATCCCAAGAGATCACAAGATGAAAGAAAGGCATAAATCTCTAATATTCACAATCAAAAGGCAATGAGGCTGTATCATGTGACATTCTAACTAAACAGAGATTTGGATTCCATTTTCAGCAGCCTTCAACCCTTGAGTCTACCAAAGGCTCTAAATTAAGCAGCACAAAACCCTTTCTAGAGCAAGATGAAATGATGTTTAAGCACCCTGCTAGTTAATGGGTGATTAGTGTATGCCTTTGCTCATTACTCCATCAAGGAACTTGCTCTCAAACAACAAGCATTGAGAAATGCTTTAATTGTTCCTAAATTATTTGGTGGTAATTAGTCAGCTGCAATCCCAAAGAAGAAAGTGAGTTGAGGATGATGGCAATATTTCCTGATTACCTAAAAGCAAGTTAATGCCCTGCGGTCCTGCATGTCTCTGAGGTGATGTGTGCCTATGCCAGAGCCTTTGCTGTGTGCTGTCTCAGTATACAGCTGAGCATAAATATGAATTTTCTGACCCTTTTTACATCTTTACCCATGATTCACATTCCTTCCAAGAGCTGAATCCTACAAAAAATGTAATTAGGGGAGCCTTAGTATTGCAAAGGCTCTGTGACTTCAGTTGTGAGGTTAAATCATGGAACCACAAATAACTAGGGGAGCCTAAGTATTTTGTAGGCTGTGTGACTTCTGTTGTGAGGTTAAATCATGGAACCACAATTGTCCATTTCATTTCCCTCCATTTGCATTGAAGACTTGATATTTCTGTCATCCTTTACTGCTGCAGCTTAGTGCTTGCTTGAAGGTTTCTTGGCAAAATTTAAAACCCACAGAAGCAATGCCATGAATTGTGACTGTTGTATCTTTATTTATCCAAGGGTAAAGCAGGGGTGCGTTTCAGTGTGGAAGCAAACAAACACCTTGAAAATTGAATGTGCACAGCTGATTCTGCAAACACACAAAACTCTGTTTTTGTGTTATTTGCAGACTTGTAGATGTAGTTTGGTGTTGTTTTAATATTGATAATGAACCAAAAATTGTTTAGAATCAGAGCATTCCATAATTTCCTTTATAACTTTTATATTCCTGGGCACAAAACATGTAATTTCTTCTGCCATCATAGTTTTGAAATACTCCCCAAATCTTCCATGTTAATCTAATAAATGTGTGTTTTCTTTACCTACTGCTAAGTACTAAGTGAGTCAAAAGTAGGGATTTTTTTTCTGCCTTAGCTACCAATAAAGCACTGTGTATTCTGGAGTATTCTGGACAGATAATTGAACAGCTGGCAGTAGTCCTGTCAATGAGTACAAATGATACCACAAAAGGTAGCCCAGCAGCTCTTCTTCTGTTGTTGTAACTTGTATAGTGCATCCATTTTTCCCCTCTGTCTAAATCAGGCAGCTGTACAGCGATTACTGTCAGCATAAATTGAGCAAGCTTGCAAATTGTCTTCAAAGTCATCCAAGAAAGCAACTTTATCCTTTAAGGTAACTGAAATATTATGTTGATATTATATGCATTATATATACAGTTATTCATATAATTTATAGGTATTCACTGGAACAAGTTAAGTGCACTTTATGTGTTTTATCTGGATGACTCCTAATGCATGGAAATGGGAATTATTCATAAGCTGCCTTTTGGTTATAAGAGTCTTTATACAGCTTTTGTTTGCTAATGCATTTGATAGGCTATTTTGTGCACTAACACATTATATAGAGAAGGCTGGCAGTAAAATAAATGCTAAATTATACATTGTGTAGTTCTGCATTAAGAGCTGGTACAGTCTGCTTCATCATCTTTGCTTTGCTTCACAAATCTAAAGATAATTGATACTGTGGAACTATCACTAAGCTCATCAAAAGCACACTGCCAATGAACTGTAGCTGTGTATGTTGGTGCAGAACTGGCAGGGCTGGCCAATTCCTTAGAGCAGTGAAAACCTAAATATGGGACATGGAATGTGCATGGAGTCCATCTGGAGGCTTCTTAAGTGAGAACAAATAGAATTTATAGTTATCATCCAAACAAAATAATTAGCAGAGGTTTTGAGTGTTTGTGTGTCTCTAGGCAAACTGATGAGGGAAGGGAAGATGGAGTGGCTTCCCTATTTTTTTCACCCAAAAGACAACAAATGAGCCAAGGTGATTTAGGGAGGACTCTGCAAGCACAGAGGGTTCTATATGATGTGGAGGGGGGAGAATAGCTGACTCAGTTACCTCTTGCCAGATCCTTTGAGTTAGCAGCTCCCTCACACCTTTCCCCACCCAGGCATTGCTATGATAATTAATGAGCACATTTAACGCAGTCTGGAGTTTTAAGTGTCTGTCGTCAATTACTCATTGAGTTAATGGCATTCACTCATGCTCTGGGGCCATTTGCACTGTTGGAGCTCCTCAGATGCCAGCACTATGGCTGTGAGGCAGGGCTAATCCCTTTGGATTGTTTACTTACATCCTTGGAACCAATGGGCACCGTGTTGGCATTAATCGTGGTCATTTTTCATGAGCAGGGTCTTCTTAGTACACTTGTCAGTCTCTCAAAACACTTAATAAGATTTGTATCTCCTCTCTACTGGACATCTTGATGTAGGATGGCTCTGGAACTCCTGGTTTGCACAGCCTGATTGGGTGTATCTTTCCCCTCAAAGGTCAGCATTCAAAGGAGCTGTTGAATGACTTAAAACCTACTGCAGTTTCCTCTAGACCCATCTGTGCTGACTCTGCCCTGGGTATATCAAGTGGTCTTTAGTGGATTTGAACGCTTTGGGACCACAGCATCATTTGTCTTACTGAGAGTTCCTATTATCGAAATGTGCCTGCTGTAGCAGATCCTTGTCCCTCAGGTACACTGAGGAGATTTTTCACTGGAAATAGGTATTTCAGCCAAGAAAGCAATAAAAGAGTAACCCTAGAAGGCAAGTGCCAGACACAATGTACCTGAATTAACAACAGGGGCAGGAGCCATCTTCTAAATCAGTGAGATTACCTTTTATGCGGAAATTATAATATTGCTCTAGTCTGGTGTCTTGGACATTTTCACAGCCATTTGAATCCTCAGGTCACACACTTCCCCTACCATATGTAACATTTCCTCGCTGGTTTTGGTGCCAGCACTCCAGGGTACCTTTACATTATTGTTGAGGAGGACTGGTGTCACATTCACATTCTCTGAAAAATCCCTTCACCCAGGATTTTTCTCCTGGGAAGCTGAGAAGCCTTGGAGAAAAATTAAAGCAATAATTATCTCATTTGCTTTTCCTCTGTTTTGCTCATGTGGAATGTGTTTGGAGATTGTTTACCAACAGGTGATTGTTTCATTGGATTCTGCTGTGAATTGTTTTCACTCATTGGCCAATCAGGGCCAAGCTGTGTTGGGACTCTGAAAAGAGTCACGAGTTTTCATTATTATCTTTTTAGCATTCTTTAGTATCCTTTCTGTATTCTTTAGTATAGTTTAGTATAGCATTCTTTAACATAATATAATATCATAAAGTAATAAATTAGCTTTCTGAGAACATGGAGTCAGATTCATCATTCTTTCCTTTGTCTGGGGGAAAGCAAATACAATAGACTGGAGTAGATGGGTGACCCATTTCATACCTAGCAATTCAATCACAGGGGAAAATAATCACCATTTACAATTTTGTGTTCAGCTTGAGCCACATTCATGTTCCAAGTCCAGCCTGAGTCCCACTTAGTGCCTGGTTCAATGGTTCTTGTCAAAAAGGTGTTCATCTATTGGGTTTGTATCTTACTTTTGGCAATGATCAATGTATAATGTTTCAGAAAAGGGACTAAAGGAAAAAAAATCCCAAAACATAATTCACTAAATCAGTTTCACACTACCATTAATTTACTCTCAGTACCCTATGATCAGTCTTGTGAGTTCTTCAACCTCATCTGAGTCTGGTCTTAAATTTTGTAAATAAAAACTAATTACTGTTAATGAACAGTTTTCACATCTGTATTCAAATTAGCTCATCCTTAGTTTTTGGAAAAAGTAGCAGTCTGAAATACATCTCAAAGCCAGAGATGATTCAGACCACCAGAATTCTTATTCTTTTGGAACCATTCAGCTTCATTTGTTAATCTTTTACTTATATTTTCCCATTCCACTTGTGTGGATTCAAATACCTCCTTTTCTGATGTAAACCAAAAGGCTCCCAATAACAGCATTACACCATTCTTAAGGATCCTGGTTACACTCACATCTGAATTAAGCTTTCAAAAACAGGGAGTGTGTTAAAATTTAGTGAGTTAAGATTAATGGTTATTACTTGAAAATAATCTTTCATTAATTATTTTTAATTTGCTAATTGTTTCTCAGTGATGAGCTGAAAATGTTCTCCTTTACCACTGCATTATCTCTTCTTTTGTTAGGGATTTTTATTGCTTCTGATAGTTCAGTTGATTTAAGCAGATTCATTCAGAGGAACTGTATTTACCAGAAAAAATTGCAAGCAATATTTCTACTTCTGAAAATGTTATAAAGTGTTGGGGTTTTTTTATTTTTTTAAGGTAGCTTTATTTTTGTACTACCATTTCAGCACTTTTCTGAGGTTCCAGGGGAACTATTGGTTGAAAGTCATCAGAGTATTATTATTAAACTCTCTGGAATTAAGTGTGTAGAGGAATGAGCAACTCTGGAGGGAATCCAAATCTTTGTAAACTTTGTGAATTAGGATATAAGCACCTATTAAAATACATCATTATTCAATTAATCTGTAAGGCAATGAGAGCCTTGTTTCCAAATAAATTATTTTTTATGCTTGTGAGTCTACAAAATATTTCTAAATGCAGTAGAATATATTAAGGATTACTGCTTAAAATCTACATTAGAAACCTTTTTCTCCTTTACCTTGTGACTCAAGTAGTCTTTTCACACTAGAGAAGATTTAGAATGAAATATTCCTAAATGAGAATTTTCCTTTCACATCACTTGCAATCTGATGTTACCCCATAGATTTTTTCTTGGGGAAGGAGTTATATGGCAAGAGCTGCAGGCTCAAATGTTGCACAGCTTCCCCTTCCTAGGGTTTGAAAGTAATTTCCTGGAAATTCCTGTCATTCCAAGACATAAGGGGACTGCGTACTTGACCCCTGGAATCCATCAGCAGAGCCTACTCACTGTCTCTTTTTTTTGTGCTACAGACCTATCCACATTGATAACAACATGGAATTTTTGTTTGTTTTTCGGTGTTTGGTTTGTTGGGTTTCCTTCCCCCTCCATTTGCTGCTCTTTTCTGCTGTTCTTGTTGGGAAATTATTTTACAGAAAGCAAGAGTTTCAACTCCCCAGGTTATTGTAAAACAGCAGCCAGACTTGTCAAAAAGACCAAATCTAATGTCTTTGGAAGTTCTTCTCTGTCAAGTTGCAACTTGCAGAATTTCCCAAATATCATGTATAGGATCATTGCTAACAGGATTAGGTCTTAATTTGTGCAATTGGTTCTAGAACCTCCTAATTAATAAAAACATGAAGTAAGTGTGGTCATCGTGAGGAAAAGAGAGACTATTAATGAGGCAATCATTACATTTGATCTCCAAAAATAATTTGATTAGTTTTATTTTAACAGGGTAATTAGAAAAGATGACTCACATTTTACTGATTTCATTTCCTTTAGCTGGTATAAGGACATAAAAATTAGAAATAAAACTTCTATGTGGAACACTGATTTAGGTATATCTTCTTATGCTCCCTACTTAAATTTTGTGTTTGCCATTATTCTTCATGTATTGCAGTGCTTTACAGCTGAGATTTCTGAGATATACTCTTCCCACTGACATTAATGGGAACGGTACATCAAAATTCGCTAGGTGGCTTTGAAAATTTCAGATATATTTTCAGTCTGCTGTGGGAATACTGCTGAATTTATCCTTACACCACCCCTCAGAGACAGGTAAATACCCTTTAAATATATTTTATTGAAGTTGAACTGTGCAGAACAGAGATGTGAGAGACATAATGGGCCTAATCCTATTGACTTATCCTGGCATTGGAGGCGTAATCATGAGCCAAAACCATTAAGCATTCATCAGCAAAACTAGACTGATATTGTAGTGCCCTAATACTATTTAAAGACATGATTTAGAAAAAATCTGTGGCACTCTGAGTTCTTTTTTTGGTGTACAGAGGGCAGAGAGTGCATTTATATATTTTGAAGTGGGAATCAAAATATGTCTTTATAATTGGAATTATAATGCTTCATGGGAGGAATGGCTCTTGAGCTTGATATTTTCCTCTTGGCAGAATCACATATGGTTTTCTCTTTTTGGATTCAAGAGCAAGTCAGGTCATGTCTACCACAAAATAAATTCCTGGCTGCTGTGGGTCATAAATAGATAAAATAGGCAATATTACCTTTACTTTCTGAATGATTTATCTTTGCTCTTTATACCTACTCTTTCCGCTCCCAGGAGTTCCCCATTGTCTACCACTTCTGAGACTTCATCTGAGGGGCTGTGTCCAGTTTGGGGATTGCTAGAAAAAAAAAAGACATCAATAAACTGGGCAGGGGTGATCACCAGGATGGTCAAGGGCTGGGTCAGGGACTGTGTGAGGAGAGGCTGAGGGGCTTTATCCAGCCTGGAGGACAGCCAGACTCAACACCTCTTGCAGGTGCACAGCTGAAAGGATGACAGAACAGGGACACAGGTTACAGCAGGAGAAAATTAATGAGTTGCTGTAGAAGTTACCTTAAACCATTGTGCAATATGTGAGAAAAAATGACATTGTAAGGAGGCCTCAATTAAAAGTGTTGGAAAGAATGGTTACCAATCATGTTTGTTGTGATTAAGGGAAGAAATTACAGGCTACAGTAATGGGTGATTGTCATCAGACATCAGGAAATAATGGCAATGTTAAGCAAAGGGGAAATAGAATAAATTTTCAGTAGTGTGGGATCCCCACTACTTAAGGTGTAACAGGACATCCTGGAGGAACATCTTTCAGGAATGGCCTATGGGAACTTTATTTAGTTCTTTGGAGGAGAGTCAGAAAAAGCAACCTCTCCCAGGGTCTTCTGCACCTGTTTTATCTGGTTTTGTTGATAAAAGTGTAGAGCAAAAACTTGGGGCCAAAGCCTTGGCTCAGCTGCAGTCTTCTTGTGTGACCTTGGGTACATCAGTCAGCTTGGGCTGTGTTTCAACACTCCATCTCCCAAAAGAGATTATTATTATTAGTGTTTAGCATCAGAGGTGCAGTGAAGGTATAATCCATTAATGCTTTTAAAGCACTGGCATACTACATTAATGATAAAGAAATGTTATTTCCTTGCAGAATTTGTAATCTAAAAAGATGAAACAATGTGAGAGGAAACATCAATATCCTTGCCTTAGGGACAAATAACACAGCCATGGGAGAAGTGATTTGTCAAATGTGGCAAAGCAGGACTGAGAGAAAACACCCAGATTTGTCATGTGTTCCTTAAAGACAAGACCATGTTTCCTCTCTTAGCATAAGTGATCACAAATATTGTGATTTTGTTTCTTTAAGCTTCTCCATTGGTATTTCTTCACAGGAGTAATTTCTCCTGACAGCATCAGTAGGAGAAATACAACCTGCAGCCATTCAGTTTGACTTTATTGTCAGATGGCAGTGAGAATTGCAAAATTAACAGGACTAACCCAGTGGTGAAGCACATCCTCCCACCTTCTGCCCAGCCACAACCTTGTTCACTGTCAGCTCTCTCAAAGGGTGGCTTGCTTTACACAGTGCAGGCACTGCTATTAATAATCCATATGTTACTCATTTTTCATGGCTTCTATTGTCTGAAATCCCTTTGTTCTTCTTGGCTTCAGGATCTTCAGACCAGAAATTCTGCCAGTGGGTTTGACCCAAACCTCACTCATGCTCAGAGTAGTGTCCTTCACACTGACATGAATGTTGCACCAGTCCTGATCTTATTGGATAAATAAAGATGACCTCTAACATCTGGCTGGGTTTTGTAGAATTTACTGAGGTCTGCGCCAAACCACAGTAACTCACTTATTTTAAAAACAAGAATTAATCCAAGAAAAGGCATAAAAGGCCTGGGGAAGGCTTCACCCTTGGGTGAGAGCTGTTTTCTCCACACTAAGTGGAGGCACACAGACCTGTGACTCATAGGATTATTGTGCCGTTGGAACAGTTTGTCACAGGCTGATGAATGATGTCAAGGCAGGACACCATCTCCTAGCAACCCCTCTAGCCTGGAGTTGTTGCCTTTACATTTAACCCTTCTATATTCCCATGCATGCCTGTCACCCTGGTATTTTCTGAAAATTCCTCTTTGCCCAGGATTTTCTCCTGGGAAGCTAAGAAGGCTCAGAGAGGAATGAAAACAATAATTATCTGATAGCTGCTCCTGTGTTTGCTGCTTTGGAATGTGGCTTGGATATTGCTTACCAACAGGTGAATGTTTGATTGGTTCCATGTGAATTGTTTTTTCTTAATGACCAATCATGGCCAGCTGTGTCGGACTTTCTGAGTCAGTCACAAGTTTTTATGATTCATTCTTGTTAAAGCTTCTGTCTGTAATCCTTTCTTTCTTTAGTATAGTTTAAGTATAGCATCATATCATATCATATCATAATAAATCAGCCTTCTGAGAATGTGGAGACAGATCCTCATCTCTCACCTTGTCCTGGAGACCCTCACAAACACCACACATGCCAGCATGCCACCAGGATGTGTTTGCACTCCAGCTTCTGCCACAATTTTATCAATATTCTCTTCCCCTGCTCTTTGAACAGTGAGCAGGGCAGGTCAGAGGGCTCCAGCACATTGACTCAGCTAAATGGAGTGGACCAATCTGTGATGCCAGTGTGATTTTCACCTTCTTTTGCCATTCTGTTTCTTTTCTTCCTGCCTTTTAGACATGGGATTGTTTCTGCTTTATCATGTGTTCAATAATCCCTATGGTTTCATTGAAGTCTGCCTTAAAACATGCTTCTCTGCATGGCTCTGAGTTCGTGGTATCCAAAAGAGTATTTTTAAATGATCAAATTATTTGAATAATGCAGGGAAAAATCCAGCAGCAATCTGAACTTTAAGACTTTCCCTTTGTTTTAGACTGGTAGATAGATGATGCCTCTCCAGGATGCAGCAGCTCTTCTTCAATTCTGAGTTCCTACCACATGTGACACATGTGCCTGGTGACAGCGGGAAAGATCTTTCCTTGCTGAGAGGAAAATTGGTAACAAAACTCTCTGCAAATCCTTTCACTACACTTTTCTAAAAAAAAACCCCAGGATATAGGTGGTTTTGTGGAACTAATTCAATCTCAGCAAGCTGAGTAAAGGAAGTCATAGTGTCATTGATTTAGAGATATGTAAGAGCTACAAGGCACAGGAAAGCATTTATCAGTTGTGTAAGGGATGGCTCGTGCCCAAGCTGCTGTGTTTGGTAAACTGACTTTTGTCTCCGATCACAGCAGAAAACACCTTCAGTCTTTGCTTACTCTTCTTGATGCCTGTGCATTGTGTTCAGAGCACTTACCTGAATAGAAATGAAGCCCTTCATATTTTGCCTCAGTTTTAATTTTTGAATCAATGAGGCATTCACGTAAATGGCATTAGGGAAGTTTGCTCAGGCCAGTTGCTGCTGGAATTGTGCTGCTCACACCAGTTTGGTGTAAGAACTGACATCATCCCCATGCTTTGCCCATAAGAGCTCACGTGCTTGTTGGCTGCCTCATCTCAAACAATACACACCATTTAGAACTTTTCCTACCCAAAGCCAGTGGGAGCTGAGCAGCTGGCACTTGCTGAGCATGTGCAACTTGAAGAATTAGTTTGAAATTTGAAAATTATGACCAAATGGAGTCCTCACCCCTCATGGCATTTCTCTGTCCCCAGACTGAGTTGAGAATACCCAAGAGGAGTTTGTGGAGAGAGGATGCCCTCACTGCCTGTCTTCCCAACATAACCTAAAAAAGGTCCCTGAGTGAAAGGTCCTTCATTTATCTGTGCTTACCTGCACTAAAATCCCTGCTACAAATCACTTCAGCAGTGGCTGCCAATTTGTGAATCACCTAGTAGCAGCAGCCCAGCCTCTGAGCAGCAGTGCTTTGCTGTAGTGCAATCTGTGTTCATTACAGACAAAAAGTTTGAGCCTCTTCACAAGTTTGGGTAATATTGCAAATCTTTCAGCATCTATTAGAGCTGGAGCTCGAGGCTGGAATGCTAATGATACTGAAACAGAACATGAGGTGATCTGACAAAGTCGCCTAAGGAGGTTTTCATAAACCTTTTGTACAATTTCTCTGCTTCTTTGCCAGTGAAAATTAACCTCTACTTGCAAAAAAATGAGACTTCACCTACCTCATTTAGAAATAGCAGAGGGAAA
>NW_005054581.1:278254-296330 GCF_000277835.1 Geospiza fortis
GAGAAAATCAATCCATAATGAACAGTATCACATTAAGAAAATCTAATTAGAAATGGCTTCTCTTTTATTGCACTGATAATGGTAAGCTCTAAGAATGACATCACTACAAAATTCAGTAGCTTATAAGGGAGTGAATTTTTTAAAAAGTGTTTAAACTACCAGATCAATAACTTCACACACCACCTAATTAAATTGTACAGAAATTCTCAATAAGCACTAACGTTAGAAATGTGGTGCTGTATTTTAAAATAAAGTATATATTATCTTGTGCTGCACACACTTCTAAAAGTTGCCTTGATATTACTGAAGAGTGAAATTCTGTCTATATGGCATTGAGGACAAAGTCTTCTCTACTTAGTCTTGCTTATTTGTCTTCAACTGGAGTTGGGTGGAATTTTTTTTTTTTGAGTCTATGTGCCAGCTTCTCCCTAGAAATGTTATTTGAATATGGATGGAGGTTTTTAAGTCAGGGACTTGAACAAGTACAAAAATTTAAACCTTTCCAATATAATTACCAATATTTTCTTTTCAAATTATTTTTCAATTCTTCAGAAAGAAACAAAACTAAGAATGCTCCTACTACCTGGAAACAGGCTGAAATTGTAAAATTTTATCCAGGGTTCCCTCTGTTGTACAGCCTTTAACTTCAGTTAAAGCTTTAAAACTTCAGTTTGACAAAAGTAAAACATCACTAATGAGTTTTTAATCAATTGCTGCATGATTTGATATTTGATATAATTCATCAGGCTCTGGATGCAGCTAAAATACAGTGATGTGCTGCACACACGTTGTATCCTATGGCCTAAGGTGTAATTTACTCATGGTAAAATTATTGTTTTCTAAATGCACTCAGATAATCTGCACTCACACTGAGGGAGCAGCATATCTAATGTGTAATCTTTTTGTAATGAGCCTATTACTCTGGTTTCTAGGTAGAGCTCCACCAGGCATGTCTGTGGGCAGTTTTGTTCATACTCTCATTAAAAATGTCTCAGTAAGATGAGCTGCTGTTTGGCAATTTACATGCCTAGATGTATTTGTTTTTAACAAGAGCAAGAGATAATTAATACACTTTATGCTTCAGCCATTTAAATAAAGAGGAACAAGATAAAATCAGTTCTGCTTTCTTTTCAACCACTCAGGGGTTGCAGGAGTTTCAAAAAGTTTAGGCAAAGGATTCAAGGTTACACAACAAAAGAATTTCTCTAGCATGGACCTTGCAGATAAGAAACAATGTGCTGCACGTAATACTTCTGAGATGTGATTAAAGCTGCCAGGGATATTGGCAGTGGAGAGGAGCACTGTAATGCACTGTTCTGCAAAAGGAGTTCATCACTGCTAACAGAATTTGAATTATGCTTTACTAGATTTCCTGCATATGTCAAAAATAAGTAATTGCCAATTTTCCTGCTCAAAAGACCTGGTGGGATACAATCATTTAACTTAAGCATAAGTGCAGAGCTGCAGAGCTCTGAGGAAAAGCTCTGCAAAGGGAAAGCTTCAAGAAGTAGTTGCTCATAAATTGAGATAACTTCAGCTGAAGCAAAGGCCAATTTTAACTTCATCCTAGCATGCAGATTTTCAGCACTTCTTCATACTCTGCAGCAATGCACCAGCTGAAGCAATGGGTTAATTCCAACTGGCTCAATAAGGCAGTACTTTTATTCCTCAGGAAAGAAACAGGCACAGAGACTGTGGCCTGCTTGGAATAAATGTGCAAGATCAGGAATGAGCTTGGGTCTCCTAAGCTCACCACCCTCAGCACTGGAGGCTGCTTTCTCTGGATGACCAGCATAGAACTAATGAAAAATTATGATTCCTTATACAGTAGGCTCTTTTTAAATTTTTCTTTCTCTCTGCAAAGGAAATTGAAACCATGCAGGAGCCAGAATTTTTAATCAGAGATCAGAGCTAGAGCTCCAAATTTCTATTCCAGGTTCTGCTGCTACTTCAAGAGACTTAGACAGGTCTCTTGTTAGCTTCCCCAGTGGATGAAATGGAAATAATTACATGGAGCTTATGGTGGTGCTATAAGACATCCTTGTTGGTTTGGATTGCTTTGGGATCTTTGCAAGAGAGGTGATAAAGAAATGTGAAGTGTTAGAGCACTGAAATCTTTCCAGTATCAGAAAAGGTGCCTTGAGAAACTGCACACAGTATAAAAAAAAAAAAATCTAGAACACAAAATAACCATATCATAACTGCTGTGGTGTGAAGCAATATGGTGTTTCACCTATCCCAGTCCCTCAGCTGTGCCAACCTCTCCTTTCCCCTCCTCCTTGCTTCCTGCTAAGTACTGTCCATCAAGCTTAACATTCCATCAAGGGCGTCGTGTGATTGGCAAAAGTTCAAAAGATGCCCCTCAGGCCTGGGGTCAATGGCCTAGCCAAGTGTCACTTGTCTCCTGAGACTCCCCCGCTCCTACCTGGTTGGTGCCATACCTGCCCCTTTCCTCCCCCTCCCCCTGGGCTTAAAAGCACACTGAGACCATGCGGTCGGGATTCTGTTGGAGCCGTTACCAAGATTCGGAGGCCTGTGACCCTGGAATAAAACTCTGGATCAACCCTCTGGCAGAATCCATCTCCTTTTCCTCTTCACCTCGCCTAAAGCCTTTCCATCAGAGGTAAAACCTGAGTTCCTGCTTGCCTGGACTCGTTCCAAGTGCCTAGCTGCAACATACAGCTAGCCAAAGGTGTCTCTGAGGTGAAACCCCACAGCTGCCACCTTTGGTCAAGCAGCAAGGGTCAGATGAGCCCAGGCACGTTCCACCCAGTAATATTGGGATAATACTCCAATAATAACTGTAGATGTTTGTCTACAAATATAC
This sequence comes from Geospiza fortis, assembly GCF_000277835.1. NCBI lineage: Eukaryota > Metazoa > Chordata > Aves > Passeriformes > Thraupidae > Geospiza > Geospiza fortis. The sequence goes on from NW_005054581.1 coordinate 281,082, forward strand.
TCACCTGATAAAATTCTTGGTATGACTAAACTCTGTGTGGCACAGGCAAAACGGAGTTTGACTCCAAGCATCAAACAATTCTAGGTTTTTGCATATTTTTGGGTTTCTGCATATATTTGTGTGTTAATGCATTAGATTAAGGAGAGCTTTTGTAAATAGATTTCTGTGAGTCAGGCTTCATGGCAGTTTAAAATTGTAAGGATGTTTCTAAAATGCACTCTCCCATTTTTTGGTGCCTACACATAAATTCTTGAGAACTGAGGATAGCAAATGGGACTGATAATATTTGTGTGGGAGACAGGCAGAGAATTCCCCAGGAGCAAAGCAAACAGCCCAATAGTTCCCTGCATTAGCAAAGCCAGTTTTTAGCTGTCTTGAATAGGAAAAATTCTCACCTAAACCTCCCAAGCCCAGCCTGCTGGGGTGATATAATCAAATTATATGCAATTAAATAGTGTAAGTAACACACCCGCAAAGAGAATGGGCAGGTCTGCCCCAGGTGATCCTCTTGGACATTTCAGGATCTTGGAGTTGCTCTTTCTCTCCATCAACTTGGCAGCTTATGCTGGAGCCTCCAGGCTCACAAGGTGTTGTAGGGGGTCTTGTGGAAATCTGTCAGGTTGCTGGACCTTCCAGGACCTGCCCAGCACAGGCTGTTTTGGGGACTGGAGCTAGAGGACCAAAAGAGCTGAGAGGTTTTATGTAGGCTGCACATCCTGGAATCACAGCTGAGGGTTTGATCTCTGTGGTTTCCTGGTTCTGGGGTTGGGATCCAGAAATATTTGGGATCCTGACCAAATTTGCCAATGGCAGCACAGTAAGTGGTGAACTTCAGTCCTAAAATTACATGGTCTTGGATTGCCGTTTAAATTAACGTATTTTTTGGCCTGACAAACCCCTTCAAGCTGTTTATTTGACCTGACAGATCTGGCAGCCAGAAATCAAGGGAGTGCAAAGATTTTTTTTGCCTAGAAATTTAGGAGAGAAACTATATAAGGTTGTTGACTCTGAGAAATAAAAGTCTTATTATCTTCTTAGTCAGAATCCTAAACAGAGAGAATGAGAATTGAGGGGGAAGAGGTTGATAAACTGACACACCTGAAACTCCAGCAAGATCTGAAATGAATTCTGTGATTGTTCCATCCTCTCTGGGCTTTTACAATGTATAATGTGTCCTGTGAGCTGCAGGGTGAGCTGGTGGCTAAACCTGTCACTGGGGCACTGTGGTTCCCTCTGCCTGCCACAAACCCATGTAAAATAGCATCATCAGATACAGTGAGGTCATTGAAATTATTCTTCTGATCAGATTTGTGCTCACCTTAAGGTCAAAAAACCCTGATCTTTCTGATGAAAGCAGGAATAAATAGGTAACATCTTTTTGATGGGTTTTTAAAGTTTATGTTTTCTTTTTCAAATAAAGAACATGCACAGAAATTGTTATTCAGCTTGTCTGGAAGCTTGGTAACTCCTGAGATACACTGACCTGAGTGAATTCATACTCTTCCCCTTCTGTGGGAGACTGTGGCCTCAGCAAGATTCAATGTGGAATGAAAATCCAGCCATGTTCACAGCACTGCCTTCCATGGGGAAACAGCTGCTGCATTTTAACATTTGACTGGAGAAAAAAAGAAGGTTAGAAGGTTTTGGTGTTCTCCCTGGAGCTTCATCCTTGGCTGAACAGATAATAACTCTCTAGGAAAACACTCCAGCAGTCTGGTGTTTTCATCCTCCTTCCCTGCAAAACCCACTTTTCTCTAAGGAGGCGAGGAGGGCAAACGTCTGCAATTAGCAAAAGATGCTGAATTGAGGAGTTTGAAAGATTCAATTCACATTTTGGTACTTTTGAAAGGACTGGCCCCCAATCCCCACCTGACATCTCTCACACTACTGGGAACTGATGTGCTGCAGGCAGGACCCTGCTTGGCTCTGCAGCTGGTCTGCAGTTTTGGCATGTTCCCTGCAGGTTTGATACAATTTTCAGTGGGAAAAACAAGAATGGTGCCTTAAAGGCATTGAGTAAGGCTGTACAGGATATGTCTCTCTGAAGTACAAATGCCAGAAAAATTCATATCTGGGCATGTATTTGACCTGGTCACTCCAGGCTTTCTTTATAGCCATGAGAGAAAAAAATGGCGCATTAAGAGTACAATTTCTGACCTAGGTTTTCTCAGGCTTTCTGTGGGATATTTTGATGGATAGCTCTTGACTAGGAAGCCAAAGGTCTTGTGGAGAGCTCAGGTGTGAGCATATTCCTTTGGCCAAATGAAGCTGGAGCCACTCTCTGTTGCGGTGTTGAGTGGGTCCCCAGGACGAGGGGAGAGATGAGAATTTGACTCCAAGTTCTCAGAAAGCTGATTTATTATTTTATGATATTATATTATATTAAAAGAAAATGATATACTAAAACTATACTAAAGAAAAAGAAAGGATACATCAGAAGGCTGGAAAGGAATGAATAACAAAAACTTGTGACAGACCAGAGATTCTGACACAGCTGGACTGGGATTGGTCATTAAGTAGAAACAATTCACATGGAAACAATCAAAGGTGCACCTGTTGGTAAGTAACCTCCAAACCACATTCCAAGCAATCAGATAATTATTGCTTACATTTCTTTTCTGAGGCTTCTCAGCTTCTCAGGAGAAAAATCCTGGCAAAGTGATTTTTCAGAAAATACCATGGTGACAACTCTCCAGTTTTAGGACTCTTTGCCATCACCCTGCAGGATGTCAAAATAACTGCACATGTAATATTATGTTGTCTTTCCTAAAATGTGGCAGAAATCCATTCCCCTCCATCCCTGGGTTATTACTCAAATCCCACCCTGAGGACTCTGGAATGACTTTTTGGGAATCCACTGTTATCCATCAGCTTTTTTTGTTATGTCTCTCTGGAGAAGGAGTAACACAATTAGTGGCTTGACCTCAGCTTCCCCTTCTCATCTCATTTGGCTCAATTGCTCTGGCAAATGCCACAGTGGTTTGTGGGTTTGCCCAAATCTGCCCATTCTTTATGGTAAGCACTGAAGTGCTTTTACCCATGCTGTCCTCATTCAGTGTCCCCTCTGCCCTCCCCTGTCACTGAGGCAAGACAAGGGAAGGCAAAGCTCCTGTCCCTATTTCACTCTCTGGCATCCTTTTTAATAAACAGACATTACAGCTGTGATTCAAATGGTTTAATGCTAAAATATACATTTATGTTGTCACTCACCTTCATTTCTTCTCCACTCTTGGAGTGATACCAACCAGCCTGAGTGATATATTGCATTTTAATTTATTGAACTGTTCTTTCACCTCTTTTCTTGATACATCTGCCTTTGTGAGTACCTTGGCTTCATTACCTGTAAAGCATCACCTTGAGATGGATATTTCTCATCCACCTTCTGAAGTGGCAGAGAAATGAAAAGAAATTCCTTTATTTCCTTGCACTTGGACTGAATCATTTACCTTCTCATTCTCTTTGATTGCCACTTTTACACCACAGGATTGCTACTAACAGACTTTCCTGTGGGCACCCTGCTGCTGGGGAACTGGGTTTATTTCTCACCTTCATAGTTGTGGTTAATTCATCTTCACCCCTGTACCAGCCCATTTCCAGCAGGAGGTTTGCAGGAGACCCAGAAAGTAGAACTGCACATGAGGAAGTGACTTTATTACTTGTCTCTCTTTGCCTGAAAGTTTTTCTGGCCTGACCTCATGCATCCTGCTGGTTAATAATATTTGGGGAAAGCTCTCTGGTAGCTTTGTGGACTGTCCTGGGTTCCTTACAAACTATGCCTTGTAAGTTAATTTTGTAACATTTTTTTTCATCCATTGATGCCCTGAGGGGGAAAAAAAGGGATTGCTCATAATTTACTGTGACTTTCTAGCTTATTTAGAAACTCCCTGAAAGGAAAATTTAAGTGACTATCAAAAAGTATCTCAAATCAGCAGGGCAGTAGGTAAGGATCACCTTGCTGCAGCTCCTGGAGGATTGTCAAGTCTGTAAACAGAAGCAGATGTTGTGCATATGAAGAAAAAACCCATCCCTGGAGTCTGAAAGCACTCAAAGAGGAAGGGAATTGCTGCTGGTACTGCAGGGCTTTCCATCTCCTGGGCAATGAATGAAGGGCTCTCAAATTCCACCTATCTGCCCTGGGGCTGGCTGGTTGTCCTCTGTTTACCCAGATCCAAGAGAGGGTTATATCAGGACAAATATTTCTGCTGCTTCTAGTAGAATTTAACTTCAAGATCAAGCTGTTCAAAATGTGGCTGCTTAAAGCTGTTGACTCAGTCAGCACTAATTACAGAGGCAGTGATTGTGTGATGCTGGAATTATGTAATTCTCTCATTCTTCCTTCCCTGATTTTATTTATTCTCATTCTACATTTTATTCTTGGCATCAAAAGTCTTGTCTCTTTCTATTTTTTTTTCTTTTTAATTCAACAGAAATGGAAATTTATAGACATAAACCAGTTTCTGATTAAAAATTGATGTTTTTTTCTCAAAATTTAGCCTTTAGGATGGACTACATTGTATTTAACAGCACTGGGGTTAATTTTTCTTTCAGGCTTTTTGTATTTGTTCTTGTTGGACTATTCTTTATTAGCCCTGCCTGCAACAACTAAAACAGTTATCTGATCCTTATAAATACATAGTTCTGTTCTTTGTAGGATTAATCACCTGACATGGTTCTTCCAAAGCACATTTTGACTTCCTTTCCTCATTTACCAAATCTCTTCTATCAGTTGATCAGATATTATTTATTTTTCTTAACAATGGTGTTCATTTTTTTTTTGTCTGGTGGGTAAATTAAGCCTTCTTAATTGGCTCAAAAAAATTTCCTGGTGCATTTAAGGTAATAGTTTACCACAATTCTTCCACTTCATCAGGGCCTTAACACATGGAGACAATGAAATTGTGAGTGGATTTTTGTTGGTTGGTTGGTTTGGGGTTTTGGTTTTTTTGTGGGTTTTTTGTTTGTTTGCAATTTTGTTTGTTTTTTAATTTAATGGATTTGGATTTACACCTCTGTAAAACACAACAGTTGTTGGTTTATCCTTCCTTTGGAGCACCTGGAATAATGCTCTGTGTCTTCAATTCCAGAACATGTTTGCAGCCTGGATTAAGCATCACTTGAAAGACAAATTAAAACAGTCTGACTTGCTTTACATTAATGGAATTAGTTCTTTTTGACCAGCACCTCTTTGTATCCCTAGGGAAGGGTTACCTGGGGAGGTTCACCATTCTTTAATTTTCTGCTCCAATTTTTGAACAGAGATTTTGATATGATACTTTTAGCAGCTCCAATGCTGAACTTTCCTGTTGCAATCTTTTGTGGCTATATGCTTTATACTGAACTTTGTATTTTCTTCTTGGGAGATTTTATAATTTATTAGATTCTGCTTCATTAGAAGTGTTCTTTAGATTATATTTTCATAAAAATTTCTGTATTCATTAGGACTAGACCCTTCTCCTTTATTAGTCCAGAGATTTCAATTCCTGACCCACATGAAAAGCAGCTATTGCCCAGTTTTCAAGCCTTAAAAACATCTTCTCTATCCAGTTCTTCCCGTGTGGGAATCAGGAAAACAAACATCAGCAGCCATCCCTAAACTTTTGCGTCACTACCCAAACCTGTCCAGCACTATTGAAGGAGCATGGAAACCCACAGAAACACTTTTTTGAAGAATCCAGTGTTTGACTGAGTGGAGTCACTGTGGAAAGAAATTTACAGAAGTTTCCTGTAGATAGTAAATGAAATTGTCCAGCTGGTCAAGATGCTCACCTACTCAACCCACACAGGCACCTGGCAAAAGATAAAGTTTCCAGTAGGAAGGTTTGGGGTTTTTTGTCACTATGGAAATTCTTTATCCATCCACTTCTCATTAATAAAAAAGGTATTTCTGAATCACCTAGATGGCCAGACTTCCTTGAGGATGAAAAGAATGTAATGAAAAGAAGATAATGAACAGAACTTGCTTGAGCAGGGTTAGCAGTTTAAAAGAGCACAGGAAAAGAAAGGTCAGGTCTAGGTCTACACTGAAAATCTTCTGCAGAGCTGTAGTTAATAAAAAAAAGATTCCTGATTCAGCATCCAATGCCTCCTCTTTGCCTAAGCATGAGTATCTAAATCAGCAGATAAATAAATAACTAGAGCAAAGCCAATTGTTGCAACTCTGAGAAATTCACAACAGAGAATTAAAGACCAGAGATGGGGATGAGGGGAGGCAATTAAAACAAATTGAAAATCTTAATAGGTAGAAATAAAAATGGAGAACTTTCTATCAATGAGTAATCTTGATTGCAAAAGTTGTTGCAGATGGCTTTGAGTCTTAGATGATTTCAGCTGAGAGGTTCTTCAGCAGCACAATGAGCTCTGCGAGTGCTGACCCTTTGTAAGTACCTAAACTAATCTTCATTTGAAATTCCTGGGGAATTGGGAAACAACTGACACTTGCCCGAGCTTTTCTCAGGTGTGTTTTACAAAAGGCTCCCAGCAGAGTGGATGGAGCTGCTCACAAAGACATCAGTAATCTTCCCAACCTTATCTGTTCTTGTACTTGTGTTAAAAATGAAAATGCCCTGGTGAAATTAATGCAAAATACAGTCGGGAACATAATGAAAACCCTTTTCTGATAGTCTTTACACTGCTGCAAGCATCCCTCACTTCTCTCTTTCAAAAAGGATATAATAGTTCTTTTCACTGTTTTGTTATATTTAAAAGAGGAACATGTGTTTTCTGCTTCTTTTTTTTTTTTACCAATTTTTAGTAACCCTAAAATGCAAATTGGATGAGGACAACATATAATCTCCTGGCTTATTATTTTTCTTTTTCCTGCAGAAAAGATATGCTCAGTATTTTAATAGCACCATCTGTCACAGCAGCAAGTGCCAAGCTGCAATATTGATCTTGTCACTTTGGGGAATGGTATGGTATTTAGGATTATAAATAACATTTTTCTTTGCTCTGTTCATGTGTTAGTTTTTATATAGAGTCCAAACTCAAGAAAACACTCTTGCCATCTAATAGGACAAGCAGTTTCTTAGGATCCACAGCAAAGTGTCATTAGGACCTGAAGCAGTGTTTGTGTTATTACCTGTCGCAGCTCAGTCGAGTGAATAACCCACTTGGTCTATGAGATTTATATAGTGGCAAATACAGCCACAGCTAGGCAGAGATAACATCTTCTAGTGACCATAAGTCATCACTGGGCACTAGTTTCCTCTCTTTAAAAGAGAGAAGGTTATGCTGATGAGATTTTAAATTAAGAGCACTCAAGCTGACTTTGCAAAAAAAAAAAGCAAGTGCTGCATTTTTTTATGTGCGAACAACAACCTTGTTTTTTGGGTTTTTTTTAAAGGCTCTGTCCCCTTCAGATCAATTGGATTTTGGTTAAAATTTTCATTTAGTTTGCTTGGGAAAGAGAACATGCAGTACTGTAGCCAGTTTTTATCTCCAAACAGACTGTCTGGAGAGGCAAGAATGGTGGGGTCAGGTTTGAGGTTACCATGAGCCTGGAAAGGTCTCAGTGTGTTGAGCTGCCTGATTCAGAAAGAGGCTTTTCCTGGCAGGGAGGAGACAATTCTCCTTTTATTGTAAAATCCTTGGGTGTTTCCTCCCCTGTTGACATTTCTAGATGTAGATGTATTTTTCAGTGCACCAGGCAAAACTCTGATGCCTGTAAATGGTTGAAGAAAATGATGCTGGACAGATGTAAGAGGTAATTAAATTTTCTGAGAGGTAATGATGTTTTCCAGGATTCATAGGGCTGAGTACTTCTCTCTGTAATACTCTGTTAGACAATCAACATTTTGATAATATGCCAGCATTTTTTTTTCTGCTCCACAAGTTACCTTTCTTTGGGTTGGCTATTACTAAATTTTGTGCCTAATAAAGTAAGATTTCACCTGGGGCTTGAAGTGTTAAAGTGTTAGAATAGAAATACTTTAATACTGTTTTTTTTTTTTTTTCTGTTGGTAGTTCTCCTGCTGCTGAACATATATTTATCCTCTGCATGCAATTTCACTCACAACTTCAAGGCAGCTCCATGGTGCTCCTAAGTACTGCATTTTATAGATTTTCAGCAGTTGTCATTAAACATCTCTCTTGAGGAACAAAAATACCAAAAACATTTACACAAAACATCAAAAGCTTGTACTAAAATAATCCTTTATAATCCCATTCTTCATTTTTCACAGTCTGTGCAAATTGATTTCATCTAAGATATTACTCAGCTATATTCAAGTTTGGGTCTGTTTTTTTCATCTGTTTCATTTCCTGTAACTCAAGTAATTTTATGAAGTGCAGTATTTTTACTGCAGAAAAATAAAATCTAGTAAATAGTCTGCTGTGTGTTGGGATGGGGATAATCCATTCTCTACCTCATTGCTTGCTTTTGCTGCATGGTTGTTCAGACACTTGCTCAGCCTTTTCTGAGTATTAGCATTAAATTAAATACCTGGTGTAGAGGACAGCCAGGCTGTAGCCATGGATGCAGCAGAAATTTATACAGATGGCACATTGAGCTGTTGTACATAGATGTACAAACATTCTGTGGCATAAGTCTACAGAACTACAGAAAATTTCATGTATTGTGTGTATGTAGATATATATATTTATAAATGCGTGTACACATTTCTATTTCTATCTGTATCTATATTTATATTTATGGTTATAAATTATTTATATTTTTATTTATATTTTTATCTATATTTATATCTATATTTATATTTATATCTGTATCTTTATATACATGTTATTTTTATAATGATATGTTATTATAAATATATATTTATAAATATATATGTTATTTATATAATATATATTATATAAACATATATTTATATGTTATTTTTATTTTCAATTATATTTATATTTAGGATAAGGGCAATTGCCAAAATCTCCACAATGATCTTAGCCTTACCTTTGAATACCAAATGTGCTTTCTTTCCTGGTGATTCCTGTGGTACAAACACAGTAGCTCCCCAGCACTGTGTGAGGCTCTGGCAGGGGTTGATTATCCGCTTTTGAGGCCATGGGAAGTCTGTTTGGGCAGTGTCCAGCCCATGATTTGTGGGAGCTCAGCCTGCTCTCCGTGGACTTTAACATGATGGCAGCAATGTGGTGTGGCAGATCCAGAATCCTGCTTCTCCAGCAGGGAACAATGTTTTAGAATAGGAATAAGCATTATTTTGCATATTATTTGGTATGGAAAAAAGAACCAAAACGGCTTTCCCCCCCCTCCCCCGTTTTTTAATCCTATATTTTTCAAGCAAAAGGGAGTACCTGGCTCACCTTCTCCTTGCAAAATTGGCACAGGGCACTCCTCCACCCATTGCCTTATGTCTGTAATTATTCAATGCTTGTGTTTTCCTATATGTGGGTCGCTTCTCACATGGTAATTGCAAATGTAACCTCCTTTACTGATGCTCCACTAGCTCAGAGCCAGCAATGCCTGGCTGCAGGTGGGAAAGCAGACAACAAGAAGCATTGCTCTGTTTGAGGCTTGACACAATCAGCTTTTCATGTATACTCCTCTCCCGTGTCTCTTGGTGGTGGAGGGAGCTGTGCTGTCATTAGCAGCCAGCAGGGTGTTGCAAGGGATGTATTTTTGCAGAGAATTCAACTCCCCTGGTGCCTTAGGAACATTTCTGCCTTCCCAGCTGCACAAAGTGGGGGAGGCTCTGGGCTGTCTGGGTCAGCAGGAGCCAAACTGCTGGGGAGAATGGAAAACTGGCAAAAATCTCAGCTTTTCCTTTGAAATGTGGGGTGACTTGACTTGCCTGGCCTGGGGACATGGGGGGGGATGAGGTTCTGCACAGAGCCAGGGCAGAAGGAGAGCTGCAAGGAGCTGGGGGGTGTGGGGTGAGAGCGAGTGTTGTAGGTAAAAGAGCAGAGGGAATGGAGGGAAAGTGTTTACACGAAGCTCTGTGATCAAAGAAAAGATTCTGTGTGTTTCACCAAGAGTTTCATCTGCCCTCTGGGCTGTGTTACACAACCAGCTGTCAAACAGAGCTTTTTAAAAGAAAACACAGGTGGCTTTTCCCCTTTGATGATCAAACCAGAGATGCACAAAGTTACCCAAAGTACCTGATTAAAACCAAATACCCCTCCTTCCAAATGCCTGAGCTGACAATTGTTTCTAAATGGGAGAAGTTTTGTCCAGCTGTATGCAGGCTTTGCCTGAGAAAAGGGAACAATTAATAACCCCAGGGAAGCAGGGGAGGATGTGGTGAGTGCAGCAGGGAGCACAAAGCAGAGCAGAACCATTGGTCAGAGGGAAGGAGAGATGGGAACTCTGAGTGCAAATTAATTAAGCTGCAGATTCAATCTGCAGACTATGGGCATGAAAGAAAACATGTCAGCCTTAATATAGTTAAAATATTTATATTTGTAAATAGATTGTGCAAATTCACAAATGAAGGAGAGCATAAAAAGCAGCTGTTTTGGAGATGGGGATGGATGTTCACTACATGTGAACATCCATCCCCATGTCTACTACACTACAGGAATATACATGTTCACTCACCAGCATTTTGGGAGTGCCAGGAAGGGTTTGTGGAGACCAAGTGTGATAGTTAAGAAGTGATAAATGGGAAATGATTCATGTCCTTGTTTGTTAAGGAAGACAAAAATAGAGGGAAGATATTTTTCTCCAAGTATTATCAGAAATAAAGACTGGAGACAAGTGCTTTGATGCAAGTGACCTCTTGTAATAAATTGTGCTGAGGATCTCTTCATTAGAAAGGCCGAGAGGGTGGTTAGAAGTGTGAAAAATGCCAGTAAGATAACTGCAGCAGAACTTGAGGGATATCTTGCTTCAGGGAAGGGCAGCCTGAATGCTGGAACAGACAGCAGCACTGCCAGCAGCTTCCCAGACACACCTTCCAAATGTGAGTTTCTGGCTGGTGGGTGTCCCAGGGGAGCATCCAGAGCTGGGACCTTCTCTGATGCACCACAAGAGGCTTTCCCCATGACCTTGGTGTCCTGAGGTGCAACAGCTCCAGTGATTACCTTCATTACAGCCCTTGCTGAATTTCCACCCTTGAAATGAAGATTTGGCAGGACGCTGAGCAGCCAATGCCTCAGCCAAGGGGTCTGGGGGGAGATGCAGCTGTGGGTACATTTGGGGTGCAGAATGAAAGGCTCAGGGCTGCAGGGCTTCTGCCTGTGATGGCTGATGTCTGTGAGAGAAATTTGGGCAGACAACCTCCCCAATCAAGGCATCAGAGAAAATAGGAATGGAAAGGATCTCTAAAGGTCATCTCGTTCACCCTTGTGTCCGAAGGCGAGTTTAATTATACCCACACCATTCCTCAGAGATGTTACATCTCCTCAGCATCTGCCTCTCTAAATTAAACCATCTGAATGCTTTCAAGTTTTCACTCAGATATGACGCATTTTTGGAAAATTGTGAGCCTCTTCTGGGCTCCTTCCAATTGATGTGAGTTCTTCAGCAGCCCAGGGCTGGCTGTGGCTGGTGCCCTGCACACAGTGTGTCCAGCTGAAGAGAACACACATTTCCAGTTTTGTTTCATGATTCCATAAATGTATTCAGCCTTTCATAAAGGTTTGGAGAGAGCTTCCTCAGACATCAGTTTAATGTCTTGAAGAACTCTTGTTTGAGTTAAGGGTCTTTTATTACTAACTTCTGTCAGCCTAAAGTAATGGCTCAAGTATGAATTTGAAAACTTTTAGAAATTGCCTCAATAGAAACAACTTTGTGTGGACTGAAAATTACTGCAGAGTTTTTGATAAATGGGAAAGTCTCTTTACAAGGAAATGCTTAGTGCAGCTGTGTTAGGTCAGGTCTCATTTAGCATCTCCATTTAATGATCCTGAAGAGGGAGTAAACAGTCTGCTAATGAATTTGTGTGTGGTTCTGTATAGGGAGGAACTGTGAGTAATAGGCAGGAAAGAAAAAGACTACAAAGGGACATGGAGATTATAAACCCTCACAGATAATGAAGTTAACTTCATCTCTGCTAACACAAATTAATGTGTTTGGGTGGAGGGGAGGAAGGGAATATGCTTAAATAAACTTGGCCTACTTGAGAGCATTTTATGAGGAAAGTAGATTTGCAGGCCAAGTACCCAAAGAGGGCCTGCAAGAGAGCTCTAGAGGGGCCTTTTAGAAGGGCAGAGGACAAGGGGGATGGCTTTATGCTGAAGGAGGGTAGATTTAGATTAGATATGAAGAAGAAATTCACATCTCTGGAAGTGTTCAAGGCCAGATTGTGTGGGGCTTTGAGCAACCTGGTCTAGTGGGAGGCGTCCCTGCCCACGGCAGGGGAGGTGGAACCAGATGATCTTTAAGGTCCCTTCCAACACAAGCTCTTGATTGTTGGAATCAGATTCTATGATTCTGTGTGATATTACTCCCAAAAAGCTGAATGTCTGTTTGGACTGTTCAAGGAACTGCTCAGACACACGTGGGACACAGGAATCTTTCCTCTCTGTTTGACTGCTACTGGTCTGCGTGCTTTATTACCAAGGGGATGTTTGAATATACACAAAACCTGTGGTGAAGATGAAGGAGGAGTGGTTAATGAGCCTGAATTGAAATATCCTGGAGTGGCTGATTACCCCAAGGGGCAGAGCAGCCTATGGGTGTAGGTTTCAGCAGAGAAAACAGAGGTACCAACATGGTAAAAGGGAAGATGTTTGAGAAAATGCATTTGAGAATGGGGAAATTGTCACCAGCCATGAGGTGTTTGAGCTGATCCCATGCGGTGAATAGTTCAGCCTGGTGTGTATTATGTGGAGGAAAATTACCAAGGAAGGGCTGAATTTCTGGGAAAGACAGGAGATAAAGAGTGTCATCCTCATTCTTATTTTAATTTATTTTACCTCTCCTTATGTTTTTCTGAGAGGAGTAGCAAGGGAGGAAGCTCAACAGGAATGAGAATGTGGCCCTAAGGGTCTCTGCTGAGAGCAGGTTCCCTCCAGTGTTTCAGCCCCTAAGTTCCTTCTGCAAACAGAGATTAATTCAAGGATCAGATGTATCAAACCCTCAAAGATTTGGATGTAAAAACTTGAAGGGTTTTTTTTTCAGATTATTTCCTCTCTTCCTTTTGTGAGTGTCCCAATGTGCTGGAGGTTTAAACAAAGAAAGTTACTTATCTAAACTAGAATGCATCTAAAACCTATTCCCAAATGCATATTTGTGTGCATGTGTATAAAGAGATTGAGGGAATGTTTAATTATTACTTTCCTTTAAAAAAACTGCATAGAAAATAGAAAAAGACATTGAAAAATTAAACTGGGCCTGCTAGACAGTAACTGGCTTATGGGTAAACAGCAGCAATGTCCTTAAATATCACAGAAAAAATGTAGGAATGCTGAGGTCAATGAGGGCATTCAGAGACATGAGTAGGGAATGACAGATGAGATTGTCATTGCAAAAAGCCTCCATGAGTTCTGTGCCATTAGTATTTAGAGAAAAAGCTGAAGGTCATAACAGATCAGAGAATACATTTTCCTGGGGGCCATGTGAAATGCTAAAAGGTTTTATGATTATGCCAGAGCAGATAGTTAGGCAATTAGAGCTGTTAAAAATTGTCAAGGCATGGGATCCAGATGAGTTACATCTGAGAACTGAGATGGGAGTAGCAAGTGGAATTGAAAGCTTTGGCAGATATTTTTTTGATCCCTCTCCAAGGATGGGGTGGCTGGAGAGGATTGGGCAGCATGGCTGATGTAGTTGCTATATATAAGCAATGCTCCTGAAAAATCCAGTGCCAAAGCAACACTTTGGTAAGAATATGACTGACAGAGGATATTTTGCTTGGACTTAGGAAAGGGAGTTCTTGGCTTATCAATTCACTTGACTTTCTGAAACACATTATTGTGCCAGAAGACAAATGTCAAACAAAGTCCATAATTTGTTTGACTTTTCTGAAAGCATAACATGCAAAATATTGATCTGCTTAAGGAATGCACATTACCTCCTGAAAATGACTAAAAATTAGCTCAGGGAGGACAAATTGTGTCAATAACACTGCAGAGGGAGGATAACAGAAACCCAAAGAGCAAACATATAATGTGCATGATCTATTTGGATCAGGTTAGACATCCCTGTGCAATATTTTTCTTGTTTTGAGCTTTAGACTTAAGATGTAGAAGAAAAAGGGGAAAACCTGGTGCTTCCTTGTGCCAAAGTACAGGTGCAGTGAGGGGCAGAACCACCACAAGCTATTCAAGGCTGTGCAAGTCTTAAGGCTGTACAAAACTTCCTGTCCATTGCTGGCAGGGGCTGCCCCTCAGGCACCATTCTGATTGAAAGGAGCTCAGCTCTGTCAGGGGTGAGGATTGGCCTCATAAAGTATTAATGATGGCAAACTAGATTGTTTCCAGCACAGCTGAATGCCATGTCAGCAAATACTTATTAGAAAAGAATGAAGAATGCAGTGTGATATTTTTAACATTTCCCTCTGTGCTGGGTTCCTTCCCCAAAGATAATTCCTGCTCCTGGCTAGAGATGGGAGCTTGTTACATAGACATTTTCTGAAAAATCCCTTCGCCCAGGATTTTTCTCCTGGGAAGATGAGAAGCCTCAGAGAGAAATGAAAACAATCATTATCTCATTTGCTTTTCCTTTGTTTTGCTCATGTGGAATGTGTTTGGAGATTGTTTACCCACAGGTGATTGTTTCATTGGATTCTGGTGTGAGTTGTTTTGACTCATTGGCCAATTGTGGCCAAGCTGTGCCAGGACTCTGGAAAGAGTCACGAGTTTTCATTATTATCTTTTTAGCATTGTGTAAGTATCCTTTCTGTATTCTTTAGTATGGTTTAGTTTAGTATTCTTTAATATAATATAGTATCATAAAATAATAAATTAACCTTCTGAGAACATGGAGTCAGATTCATCATTTCTTCCGTCCATCGTCTGGGGGCAATGCAAATACAATAGGAGCTCCCAAAGCAACAGCAATGCGCAGCTGTCCACCCCTTTCCTGTGTGTGATGTTTTCCTTGTCTCTTCACCTTCCAAAGTGATATAGGTCAGCATTAAATTGACTCTCTGTGTCTTTGTGGGACAGTAGATATGCAAAGGGGCAACTTTTTTTCCCTCCCCACTTTTCTCTTCATTCTAGGGGTGTATTTATTTCTAGGGGTGTCCTATCTTCTTTTGCAGACTGAAGCAGTAGCAGGTGTCTTGCAGGTGAGATTTTTATTGCAAGTGGGATCTGTCCCATGGTGCAAAGGGAGCACCTCCCACACCTGTGCTGCATCCAACCCTGCCAGACCCTTGCACTGACCCAGCA
>NW_005054581.1:296352-305418 GCF_000277835.1 Geospiza fortis
CCTTCAAGGATCCAGCATTGTGGTAATCTCCTCCTCCAGCATAATCTTCAGAGCTGAACCACTGTTCATGTGCTTGCTATTCATCTGTGGTAGCATTTAAATAGTAATTATTAGTGGTATATTCTTTTGGGTGATCAGCCCAAAGCTGCAGTGCAAGAGTGTGACCTTGAGTTTTCCTACAGACAGTGGAAATTAGTTGATAATGGACAACAGTAATTGCTTGGATGACAGTGCACCTCTGGAGCCACATCACCACAATACATCACTGAGGCCAGGAGCTTAGCAGGATTCAGGAAAAAAAAAGGGAATTAACAAAACGCATACAAGATGTTGAAATGCATTAAAAATCGGACAGGATAATACAGAGGGTAATTATAACGTAATTATATAATTGTATAAGTAAGCACTGTGGTTTCGCTGGGAATGTTGCATGCAGGGCTGGGCTCAGAGGTGTCTGATGAGTATATTTAGAAGCTCAAGTAAATCTTACTGACTGGAGAATTCTTAAACATATTTAGTTTTGGAAAGGAGACCACAAGGAGGACATCAAAGGTGTCCTGCCAGGAATCCTCAATTTTGGAGCCCTTTCCTCTCAGAGTAGAAGAGGCTGAAGGAAGGGAATGGGACTAAACAGGATATCAGGACATATTTTCCCCTTCCTCACATGCAAATGGTTATGGTCATTGATGAACAGCTGCACAAGAAGCTACAGAGAGGAAGAAACCAGGGTAGCAGAAACCAGAGCAATGAGATTTCCACCCAGACTCCTGTTATATAGTTGTCCTTACCTACCCCCCAAATATTTCCCTGTGTCTCTTGAAGTCCTGCTGCAAGGTGTGGTCCAGGGAAGAGAAAATTAAAACTTCTGAACAAGCAATAAGTCTCACATTTCTAATATTTGAGTTCAAATTGAATACAGATGTTATTTTAACACATGGAACTTGTTGCCACAAAAGGAGATGAGAGATTAATTCTCACAGGCTTGGGAAGAATATGGAAACATATCAAAATTAAGAGTACTGCTGTTTTGATTAGCAGCAGCACCTTTTAGGAGAGATAGTCAAGCTCCACAACTGAAATTAAAATTTAAGTATAGGGGATGAATATAAAAGCTAAACTGGAAGCACAGAATCCTTCCTGGTTTTTATATTTCCTGGAATTAATTATGTTTTCTGCACATTGAATTCACCCATTTGTATTTCTAGTCAGGTCTTCAGTGTGCTCCTGTGTTTACATGAACAAAAAGCATTCACAATCATCAGCATAAAGATTAGAAATATATAAAAAGAGCTTTTGGGAGGAATACTAATAACAGAAAATTTGTGCCTTTGAGCAGGTTTGTGAAAGTATTTTTGTAGTTTAATCTGGCTGATTCTGGCTGTCATAATACAAGCTGTATTAAACTGATCATTAACTTGATCCAATGTAATGTGTTTTGTGCTTTTGATCTTGCTTGCTGCTGCAAATATGTCCTTCATTCAGAAATGGCCTCACATATAAGGTGGCTGCACTTGCAGGCACCAATTTTATTATATTTGCCAGACTGATGCACTCAGGCCTTTTAGTATCACTTCATCACAGATAGCAGCAGCACAACTAACTATGAAACCATAAAAAGCCTGTAAATTTTACATATTGGAAACTACTTAAAATTCACTTTTAACCAGGGGGTCTTCCTCAAGCTGAGAAGAAAATGTAAAATGTACAATTTCATTACCCTGCATTAAACTTCTATTTTTCCTTTACAGTTTCACTAGCTAGATCAGCATGACCAAAATCCTCTTCACTTGCTATTCTTGTTTTTTTTTTTTTTTAATGGAACTTGAAAATGGGTAATATTTCCATGATTTTTCCATTCTGTGATTTTACTGCTGGGACAATATTGTTTCTGTTCCGGCTTGTGAGCAGTACTTTGTTCTTAAACAGATCTGATGCATGAAATGATGATGTTCCTGTGCTTTCTCAGGCTCTCAAGTTATTAGAGCTAAATACTGTCAAGTTTGCTAAATGCTTAGGTGAATGAGTTGCTCTACTGTCAGACCTGAATGTGCAAGAAGTGATAATCCATACTAAAAAGAAAAATATATCAGCATTTAAAATAAAGAAAAAGAGTACCAGCATTTTAGAAGGAAATGTATTTTCAGGCCTCTTTTTCTCTCTACTGGGTTTTGCACCTTGTGTTAATGAAGTCAGTCTTTCCCCTTTCTTCAGGGAAGCCAGAAATTGATTTTTTTCTTCTTTTTTAATGGAATTTGGGCTTCTCACATGCCTCACTGTGTGAGGACTCTAAAGAAATCTCCACACATGAGTCTTTCCTGAAGATTTAGTTGTACCTTCTGGCAACCTCTCCAAACATGCTTGTCTGCACTATCCTTTATCATAAATCTCTTTTTTGCAGATATATTTTAGTCCTGAGTAAGGGATCAATAGCTGAAGGGAATCCTGGAAAAATCAGGCAGGTACTATTCCTTAGTGCCTGACTGAGGTATCACTAGGGTTTGCTGTGCCTCACATCACCCCAGCACTGATGGAGTTTCCATAGTGGGGAAAGCGATTATTGCCAGTTTGCCTTGTAAATGTTGAAAGGCATCTGCTGTTCCTCTGGGGTGCCTGGAGAAATGGAAATTGATGATGATAATAAACATAATTATAAAGAAAGTTGCTGCAAAGACTCCTGATCTGTAAGGGAAAAGTGACATTTTAAGGGCTGTGCTATGGATATAATGAGAATAGATATTGGCTTTTAAACCATTATACTGAGGCAGGGATGGAGGTTTAATAAAGTCTCACTCATTATGAGACACTATTTTGAAAAAAGTTTGTGTTGTATCAAAGTCCATGATGGCACAAGGGTTTAGATTGGAAATTCTTTATTCTCTCATTTTCAAACCTCTGGATGTGGGTTTTCATTGGGGTTTGTTGTATTTTTAATGCAGAAGGGAAAGGTGTCAAAGACCTTCCCTTTGCAGACTCTCCTAACTCCAGTAAGGCTCAAGCCTGGCCTGTCCAGACCATCATCAGGGACCTGCTGGGCTGCAAAAGACAAAGAAAAATGAATGTCTGGGTTTGGTGCAAAGGCTCTGGCTTGATGTGCCTGCACAATCTAATCTTGAAAACAGCAATGTCAAAGAGGAACAGGATAACATTCCATAACACATGGAACACATTCCATAACATTTGTGCTATCTGGTAGTTTATGTGCCAGGTATTTAGGCTGAGGTCACAAAATATCAGCTTTTAAATTAGAGACAATTTGGTGCAAATGCCAGTGATAAAAGAGTCAAGCTGAAAAATAATATTAAATAATTACTGTGAAATAAAAGCACTATTTTGAAGTTGTAATTGAGTTTGA
The DNA here is from genome assembly GCF_000277835.1 of Geospiza fortis. NCBI lineage: Eukaryota > Metazoa > Chordata > Aves > Passeriformes > Thraupidae > Geospiza > Geospiza fortis. Next base: position 299,705 of record NW_005054581.1, read on the forward strand.
TGTGTCAGGATTATGTTACTGGTAGCAGTTCATGGCTCATCCAATGTTATTATTGCAGAATCAATGTTTTCATTTAATGTTTTCTGGATCGTTGCTGTCATCTGTGGTGCTTAATTGAATAAAAAACAAGATTCACTTGGAATAGATGCAGATACAAAGTACTAAATTTCTCAGAGGAAGAATGTTTTCACTTTGTTTAACCCAAAGCATTAGTTTATTTGCAAATATAATTGATACTGGCTTGAAGAGCATTCCTGGAGTACATTAAGCAGGACAGCCATAACAACAGAATTAGATTTATGGCAGATGAGTGTAAATAGTGCAGTATTAACTGTAATGGATTCTGGGCTATAAATACACCACCACATCCCACTGGGTAGGATCAGGAGACTTATTCATGAATGACTCTTTAATGTGCATTGTGTGAAAGGAAATAAGCCCTGGACCTTGAATTACCTCTTGATGCTTAGCACAAAGTTGCACATTTTGGTAATTCTGAGCTGCAGGGTAAATACCATGTCACAGCCCCCAGCAAGGTTGTGGTCTTGGTGTCCAAGCCCAGCACGGAAAGTGGAAACAGAACACTGAGATTGGTGGAGGTTCCATCAAATGTCACCTGCCAGTGAGCTTCACCTGTGCAGGGAACTGCACGTTTAAATCCTTGCTCAACCCAAACTGAGGTGTAACATCACCAAAAGCCACTGAATGTGAACCATTCAATCTTTGTGCATGCAGGAAGGGTACAGAGATGCAATGCTGCACACGTGGAAAGAGTCTTCTGCAGGGTGCCTCACAAGTGAGGGCTGGAAAAAGAAATATCTGTCCTGTGTGGAGAGAGAAAGTCACTGGTAGTAAAAAAAAATCTCTTCAGGAGCAGGCAGCAGTGTGCTGTGCAGGTGGCAGGCAGAATGTTCTTGCTGGGACTGTAAGGTATTTTCTGCAGGGTCTGTTGTTCTGTTGAAAACTCCTCTAGCCCAAAGCACAGGGAACCCCCATCTGTGCAGCTCCTTGGTGCTGTTGTGATACAAACACTGTATAAAAAGGAAAAGGTTCTTTTTCATTTAGAAAATTTTCATTTTCATTACAATGATCTTACATGGTGGCTGTATTGATTGCATGCAACCATACTACAGGACTATTCTATGAAGAGATGCCTTTTTTGGTTTTGACTTCAGCACACAAAAAATGGGTGTTCATTTTAACTGTTGGAATTGCACTTTCTCTGACTATGTAAGGGGGCTTCAAAATTGATGTGCCTTGCACTTACAGCCACTCTGAGCCACTTCACAGAGGCAGAGTAACATCAAGGAGCTTCAGTGCCTGGGAGAAGCTGTACAGGATTTTGCCAGGGTAGAAGCTCTATCAGACTTCTTTGCAATCAATTATCTCTGATTATAGAAATTTAAACCTCATTTACAGTGCAAAATCTGATGAATATGCTTAAGTTTCTGTATCCCCAAAAAAGGATTCATCCCAAACAAATTAACTACCCCTTTTCCTCACGGGAGGAGAGTCAAAGTGAGTGATTTCTGGTACCATGTTCTACAATTCAGTGAGAGCTCTACTCTTTCAGCAAAGGCCTACCTGCATCACAAGGGCTTATTCTACCATCTGTGTTTGCATAAACTTCTGTTAACAAACCATATTGTTATTGGGGAGAATATTAAATCTTCAGAACAGGTTTTTCTAAGGCAGCTGTCTGAATCCTCTGTGTTGCTGGAGAATGTGTCTGTATCAAGGAATGTGAGACTGCAGAGTTTATTTAACAGTGAGATACAAAAGTGTTCATTTTATTGCAATTCATGCCATCCTAATGGACCACTTGATAAGAAAATATTAAAATGTAGTGCTGGACGGACTGTAAGTGAATATTTATTTGCCTTCTACCACTACCACATAGCTGAACCAACAATCTCAGGCTGGCACTCAACGGTTAAGATGAACTGTCTAATCAGGTCTGTGGCATCCTGCTGTCAATATTATCTGAAGTGAAATCAGTTGAAAGAAAATGCCAATGGAAAGCATCCTTGCAAGACTGTAACTGCTATTTTTGTAGCTTTTAATCACATGCAGCCTGTCTCTGGCATCTATGAAGAGGGGAAAAGGTTGGAAATAGATTTATCTATTTTGGAAAGCTTGTCTCTTCATTTCTGGACATAATTAAAAGCCTGATCTGTTGCTTAGAGTTTTCCCATGTACTTTGACTTTTCTTTGACTGCTGGAAGGGGTGAAGTGATCAGTGCAGGTACTTCTGAAGAATGATGTCTGTTAAAGCTCTGTACAACAGTTTCCCTTTCATGCTGAGCTCAGATACATTGCCCATCAATCTCTTCATTTTCTGCTCATATTAATCCTCTCAGAGTAGCTACTGCTTGTTCTGGTGTCACCAAACTGCAACTCAATGTGAGAATTAGTTAACTTGGTGCTCTGGATTGTGCCATAAGGCAGATAGGATTTTTATTTATTTATTTATTTATTTATTTATTTATTTATTTATTTATTTATTTATTTATTTATTTATTTATTTTAATGCTGGCCAGCTTCTATTTCCATTATTTCAGGCTCTTGCAGATTAAGCCTCTAAACATCCCATCCTGCAGTCACTTCCCACACCAGTCAAAGTCTTGATCTACAGAGATGAACAATAGAAATGAAAAGACTGCTGATTCCATGAATAAATATAAGCCCTAAGCTGCCTTATTATCCCTGGAAAATATGTCCAAAAAGATGTCTTTGGGTAATATTTGCAATAAAAGGCTGATAGTGTTCTCAGGACTGATGAAATCTGCCCATTCTTGTTTCAAAAATCCTGATTTGCTCAACAGAGAATGCAGTGATGGGTGATGCAACGTTTTTTTAGCATAAATTCATGCATGAATGTGAAACTGAGTTTTCCAAAGATACTCCACAGGTAGAGCTGGGCACTGACCCAGGGCAGGGCTTTTCAGGACACGCTGTTTACAGCAAAGTCTGATCTGAGCACATGACATTGGTCTCCTGCTGCCCACCCTGGTGGGTTCTAAGTGCCCCTGCATCTCCTCTTGTAACCAGGGCAGGGTCACAGCAAGCTGGGCTCAGTTTTTGTCTCTTTGTGGACTTTGGTGCTGGATTTCAGCATATACAAGCAGTCACATGCACCACCTGTAGCTGATTTTTATGTGTGCACACATGATGGGGATATTTCATATGTGCAGTTACATGAAATTTGAGAGGTATGTAAATGAGACATGCACTAATTATCCGTGACAAGAAAATGGCTCACTCTGGTTTGCTCTCTCACACTCTAGCTCACATTTCATACTTGTGTGATTTCCTAAGGGTTTTATGTTCAGGGTGAAAAGTCCACATTCCTGCACAGATTTGTGTAACCATGTTATGGGACTTTCTGTTAGTCTCAAAATATCTCAACTTCCCTTCTTTGTGCTATTTTCCAAACTAAATGAAATCACAGATTTTTTTTTGTGCAAGAATTCAGAGGCTCCCAGCTGTAGGCTACTTTGAAATGTTTGTATCATTATTTCTGCTTTGCTGTCTTCAGAATATGGTAAAATCAAAAGCACAGAGATATCAAATCAAACAATAATGTAGAGAAAACTCTGTTGGAGACAAACTCACTAGTGAGTGTTAGAGAAAGGACACACTTCTTGTTTTGGGTTGAGTGTGGGAAATTATGATTGAGTACATCAGAGTGTCATGGACATATTTTATGAAAAATCCTTTTGCTAGGATCTTTTCTCCTGAGAAGCTGAGAGGCCTCAGAAATGAAATGTAAACAATGATTATCTTCTGCTGTGGAATGCAACAGGTGCATCTTTGATTGGTCTCATGTGGTTGTTTTTAATTAATGGCCAATCACAGTCAGGTGGCTTGGACTCTCTGGTCAGTCACAAGATTTTATTATCACTCCATTCTTTTTCTATTCTTAGCTAGCCTTCTGATGAAATCCTTTCTTCTATTCTTTTAGTATAGTTTTAATATATCATCCTCTTTTAATATAATATATATCATAAAATAATAAATCAGCCTTCTGAAACATGGAGTCAAGATTCTCTTGCCTGCAAATTCAACATTTGGTGACCCTGAGAGAGGGAAAATTTAACATCAGAGTACCTGTGCAATGTTTTGGGGAGGCTGTACCATATTTTATTCATATTCATAAATAAATTTGAAGCTCTGCAAACTATGTTGGGGCAATCTCAAATACTGAGTCCCAGTGAGTTTAACTGAGAGGTCCTCAGTCCCTCAGTGAGTGTTGCTCAGCACTCCTGGCACCCTTCAGCAACACTCAGACGTCCAGAGCCATTCCCTGTGCCTCAGCCTGGCTGTAAGACCCAAAGGAACACAGATCTTGGATGGGAAGGCACAGGGAGCACTCTTGGTAAGAGACTTTTTTATGTTTCCTGTACATTTTGGACATCCCATCTCTGCTGCTGCTGCTCTTGTGCACTGACACATTTAGCCTTTTGAAGACTCACCCCTGTTTCCAGTAGGGACAGGGTTGAGGCACCCTTTGTCATTTCAAGTGGCAATGTGAGAGTTTCACCCCCTCTGCCTGCAGGACATCAGGGGCCGTGAATCTGCTCCAGCCCCACCTGAGTGCCCAAGGTGGCATTGCTGAATACCTGCTGTCTCTGTAATTAATGAACATTCTCAAGGCTAAATAAAGGATGTCTTTTCCCCTTTTAGAGGTCTTTTGCTGTGCCCAGAGCCCTGCTGTTCTCCTCTAAGATGTACAGCATATATAGATGTTATGCATCTCTTCTGTGTTAATTTTCTTGTGCTACAGCTAGATCAAATAAATACATGAGAACAGGACTTCACCATCACACTACTTGAATTATTTATTCCATTTAGATTTCTATTTGGGCAGTTATGTACTGCATGTGTTTGTGCATCATGCTGTAATGTTTCCACTTTCTTTACTGTGTCATCATCATCACCAAATCAGATTCCCAGCTCACTGTCTGGTGAGCTGGGAATCTGGTTTGGTGCAGTATCCTCATGGCTGAAGAATACCTGTCTGAGGCAGTTAAAACAGTGACACAGTACTAGCATGTTTATGAAAATGAAAGCTCTCTAAGGTGGTACAAATGGCACATCAAAACTGCTGGTCAGTTTTAAAAAAAGAAATGGAAGCAGGGCACTGTTCTGGTTCCTGTTTGCTTCATCACAACAGAAGCAACTCTTGAGGGTACAGTAGTAACAAGCCAATTCTGTTCACCTCCTTTATCTATTTTAGTAAGCACACACTTTTACCTCTGCATTGGAGTTCTGAGTAGACCTTTCCAGTTGGCCCATTTTCCATAATTTGCATTTCCCCTAGAAGGCTTTCAACATACCAGTAACAGTTTTGTGTGTCCTCTGGGATAATTACATGTAGTGTGCAAGACCTGCAGTCCAGAAAGGTGAATGCAGGGTGGGTACTGAGGCACACAGGGGGAAATTGGGTGAGGTGACATGAATCTGTGCATTACTTGTTTTATCTGCTCATTGGGGTTTTGCTCAAGTGTTGTTTTCTGCCTCTTCCTTCCACTTTCAGACTTGAGAACAGAAATCTGAAAACATTGTGGGTTTGCCTTCTCCAAAAATAAAGACATGAAGCAGACAGGGGCTTTGGGTCCCTTTGTGCCTCTTTTAGAGAAGACAAGTGTTGGCAGTGTTTTCATTGTTCAGATTCTTGAGGAGGTTATTTTAGGTTGGAGGAAAAGCTTTTT
>NW_005054581.1:305463-309735 GCF_000277835.1 Geospiza fortis
CAAGAAGTCTAGAAACACTTGATAAAAACCATACCAGCTTACAAATCCTCACAGCCACCATAGTCCCCACCAGAAACTGAGGACAGTGGTCACCACAACCCATCCAGCTCCTGTGAGCCTGCTGGGGAGGCACTGACACCAGTGAAAGCACCAGGGCAGGTGGCAGAGGTGACATCTTTGCACCTCTTGGTGTTGTTTGGGAATAGTTATGAGGCTAACATGGTGTTCAGTGGGTCAGCACTCCTCAGGGCCCAGTGGTCACAGCCTCTGCTACAGGTGATGGCAGTCCTGAGGAGATCCTCTCCAAATGGCCAAAGGTGGGCTCAGCCTCTCCAGCCTGCAGGATCCACAGTTTTATGGTCAGAAACTGAAGTTGTTTGGTCTTTATGCCTCCATCACCTGTGAGACTGCAGAGATTGTCTTGGTACAACTTTCAAGTATGAGACATCCTCAGGATGAATATGTGTTTTACTCAGCCATTTAACAGTGTCATTATTTTGCATAGCCTCGCTATTAAAAGTGTGTGGTTCATGTTGTGAGTTCAAGTATTTTTTGATTTTTTTTTTGGTTAAAGCTGATATAAAAGTAAATGAAAAATAACAATAATTGTGATGAAAAGTGTACTTCATAAAACAAATGCTTAAAAAGCCACTTGCTCCAGCTGCAGCTTTTATGTACAAGGATCTCTCAGGCAATGTATGTGCTTACATAAGAAGTCTTTCACAACATTTACATTTAAACCAGTCATCATCTTATATGCAGATCATTTATTCATCCTATAAATCACTTTGGAGCTAAAAATGAAGATGAGGCTCTCTCTTTTCCAAGCAGTAGGCTGCTAAACAGCCTAATATGTTTGCAGCTGTTGTGAACATGGGGATTCTCTGCTTGATTCTCAGTGATTTGGGGGAGTACTTTCTCATCCCTGGTGATGCCTTTTACATTTTCTCACCTGGATATTTCAGTTCCAAAATATATGTTATGGCTATTCAGTAAAACAGGGGGAAAGGAAAGGAAAGGAAAGGAAAGGAAAGGAAAGGAAAGGAAAGGAAAGGAAAGGAAAGGAAAGGAAAGGAAAGGAAAGGAAAGGAAAGGAAAGGAAAGGAAAGGACAGTTAGAAAGAACACATGGTGAGTCAATAAGGAAGGAATTCAGATGCTACCTAGAAATAACCAGGATCTATGGGGGGAAAATGTCAGTGAATATTGATCCCTAAGAGCACGGGGAGCAGGAACACTGAGCCAGACTGTGAGGAAGCAAACTTTGCAAAAGCAATTTGGAGACCATTCACAGCTGGCACTGAAGCTGGGGCCTCAGAAGTCTCTCTCACATGGATAAACAAGGGAGAAAGAGGCATCTGTTGCATTGCAGCTGCCAAGGTTACACCAGCAGGAGCAGGCAGAGGGGCAGAGAAAAGCCAGCAGCAGGGTCTGTATTCCTTGCAGGGATAACACAGATTCAAACAACTGTAGCACTGCTCATCCCCTGCCTTTGAGACAGGGATGATGTATTAAAATATATACACTGACTCAAAAAATAACCCCACAGTGGATTCAAAGTAATGTTTTTGAACAGTTAACCACTTCAATAGAAAAGCCTGACTGTCACACTTGATCTTTAGGGTAGGAAAACCAAAGTGGGTGCAGAATCCTGAAGTGAGAAGAGCACAAGTACCTGCCTGCTGTGTTCCCCAGAGACACACTCCAATTCAGGCAGGAAAGTGCTATGCAAAACAGCTCTAGCTGTGCATGAAAGGGCAGACTCCTTCACAGCTTGCATGCCTGTGTTGTCTTATTTGTTTACCATGAACTGTGGGGTCCTGGAACTCAGAGAGGCAGCAAGAAATGGGAAGCAGCAGAATACAGTGCTTTAAATCAACCTATTACAATAATTTTAAACCACCTTCTCCTCCTCAAGATTAAAAAAAAATTAAAAAAAGCAGCAACTTAGTGAGGCTTTGGTAATGGACAAATAGTAACAACACCACAGGACTATTATGCAGACACACAGGTTGTTCTTGCAATTCCCATTGTCCCCGTGTCCCCTGCTGCCACACACCTGCTGTCTCAGATAGCAGGAGTTCTCATACTTGTGGGAACATTTTGAAGTGTATCCCCTGTAGGAACAGATATTCATGCAAATGACTAATTAATGGCATTGACTGAATAAACTGGATTTGATCTGCTAAATGAAAATAGCACACCAGATTGCTTTCTTAATGATTTTGGTCATGCTTTCTTAATGGCTTTGGTCATGTGTAATGGAAATGTGATGTATTTTTAACTGTAACTATATTCATAATCTGTAACTGCCTCTAGTCCTTTCACAGAATCTTTGAAATCTGGAAAATCATCTGAGTGGATCCCCAAGACAGAGAGGTCCTCAGTGGAGCCTCTGAAAGTTCCTCTGGACAGAGACTCTCCCATGACTGACCCTTGGTAGAACCAACACGTTGGAGACAACCAGAGAGGGGCAACAGTAGCAGGGCTGAGGCAAGATACAGCTAATTAGTGCATATCCTTAAAGGCCAAAGATTTTCCTTTCTTTTATAATAAAATTAGTTTTGGGATGTCCACTGACAAGCTGGGAAATCTTGCCAAAGCTAGGGATTAACTGGGAACAAGAATTAAAGTGGTTTTTGGTCTTCTAGTAGGAACTATTGTGACAAGCAGTGCTGGGGATGGTGTGTAGGCAATAGAGATGCTCTGCAGCCTTTGTGGGAGTAGGGCTGATGTCAGCTGATCTCCCACTAAGTGTTTCCAATTCCAAATTCCAACTGGGGCTGTTGCTGTGCAATAATGTGATATTAGTGTTGTCACATTCTTGGAGAGGGGCAGGGCACAAACTGTGCTTTCCGAACAAAACAAAACAAAATTCTCCCTCTCCAAAGCTCATTCAGATGAGCACAGAACAGAAATCTCCAGAAAGAACAGCCAGAATGTCTGCCTGCTTCTGAAGCATCTAAAGCACAAACTCCTGTAGGAAGAGCTTATAACCATGCAGCTCACAGCTTTCTGTTCTTTGGCACCTTCTGTATGAGGAGCCCTTGGCCTCCAGAGGGGTCTGCAGAGGAGGCAGAGCCCCCTCTGACCCACTGCATCTGAGCCATGCAGGTCCAGGAGGAGAGGGGCTGTGCCATTGCTTTTTGTGTGGATGAGATGTTGACACTGGGACTGAGGAGGGGTAGCTGGTCACCAGCATGCCCTGGCACATCTTGGGACCATGGACATCTTTATTTTTATGGACCCTTCCCTCTTGTTCCTCTTGGAATTTCTCTATGAAAATTGGAATGGTGGTGGAATAGGGCGCCAAAGGTATTTTATCAGTCGTGGAGATTGAGTGATTTACCTTTTCTGGAGTATGCTGCTGATCTTAGAAGAGCATTGTTTGGGGAGATCTTCTCCCACCATTGCTGCAGGAGCTGCCAGCCTTGTGTCCCCCCTCTGCTGCCTCCACACCTTGGACAGCAGCACCAGCACTCACTGAGCACTGCTCCCCTTCCATCCTGTGGGACAGTATTGACTTCCAATGACTGAATGCTAAAATCCATGGCTGTAACATTTTTTAAAGGTTTATCTCACCTTTCTCAAGGTGGATGCCTGTGCTGGCAGTCTGTCTCTCTTCCTGAGCTGTCTTTAAAACATCTGCTACCTATAAAACAGTCCTAAAAACCTGTAGTCCTTACACCTTTTCCTTTGTAACATACCTCTGGGTGGATTTTTCTCTTACCATGTGCTTTCCTGGGCATTGTGTCCTTCCTGAACCCAGAGCCAATCAGCCAAACCAGTGGGAGCTCTCAGCAAATGTGAGGATCAGAGGGGCTGGATGTACAAAACCACACTGAGTGCTGTGTTCTCCTGGAGGCAACACATTACTGCACCCCAAATACTAATGATACTAATGGCTTAGACCCCCCCAAAAATTCAGATATGTAACTCTCCATGGAATCTGGTCATTTTCTGGAGAAAGGAGTACATTAGCAGACTGATCAAATGTATGGTTAATCAAGTAGAATTAATTTCTACCCACTTTGCCCACTGGCTTCAATTTCCTTGCTGTGGCAATAAAAAGGAAATAAATAACCCAGTGTGGTGCAGCCAAAGCCCCGGGTTTCAACGGAGCAGAAGGGTTCTGCATCCAATAACTGTACCTGCTGCTGCTTATCCCTGCTCTTAGTCTGTGCTCCCTGGAACAGATGTGTGCAGCTGCAGGGCTCACTGTGAGCTCAGGCTGCTGGTGGCTCTGGCCTCTGCAGCTCACAGGGAGCAGGAA
>NW_005054581.1:309745-313051 GCF_000277835.1 Geospiza fortis
TTCCCATAAAGGAGCTGCTCTGTATCCAGACACCTCTACTGCCAGGGAAGGGCAGAATCAAGGATGGCCTTGCACCCTGATCTGCCAAAAAATGTTTGGGAGCAGTAACAAACTGCTCCTTTTGCTATCACATGTTGCTGTAATGCTTCATCATAAAAAAGGGTTGTGTTCTTTAGCTCCTAGGAGTTCGCAAGTCTTTGTGGTGGTGACAGTTTGAGCTTTTGTTCCACCTTATCCTCCAGAGCCACTGGAACATTAATTCCTCTTTGCAGTGTTCAAGGTTTTCAGCAATCTTTGAGCAGGAAGAAGCTTTGTGGTGACTTTGTGAACTCCAAGGAGAATTTTAAGAATGATCCCAGACCACAATCTTGTTCCTGCCAGTCTCAGGAGAGTGAAGCACTTTCCTTCTAGCAGAAAATGCTCCAGGACATGTGTGACTAATTTGTTACAAGGTAATTAAAAATTATCTGTATTACTGCAGTGCTGCATGATTTTGTTGAAACAAGCACTCTGGGTGAAGATGAGTGGAGAAGCTGGAACAGCTCCTTTCACTGGTTGCTGGTTCCTCTCCTGATGGGAGGGAGCTGGTTCTGTCCTGCTGTGGGGCCTGAGGAGGTAATTGCTGTCAAGCCTGGGGATGGCATTCACATGGTTGTAGCTGGCATTTTGAACGTGCATCTTGGTTAATGAGGAGAGCTGTCTGTGCTCAGAATGGGCTCCTGAGCTGTCCCAGTGGTGGCACAGTGCAGACCACATGGATTGATGGAGGATGCTCAAGATAGAGACGCAGTTTGTGTGGGCAGGGAGTGAATCTGGAGATTGACACCTTCCCATGGCATGGGCAGGGCATGGGGACAAGCATGTTTCAGGTGTGGGTAGTAGAGGTTGAACAGCTGTTGTATATTTGACCCTGGCAGGAAGGAACAACCTGCCCCCTGTGTCCCTGTGATCAGCTGGGATGCTGTGGGGAGGGATGGATGGGAAGGCTGTACTCCCAGTGTCCTTGTCTGCCAGTGCCTCCTGCCATGCCCCACATGGGGCTGTCTGGGACCCATCCTTCTGCCTGCTGGCCTTGGCAGGTGCAGATTCTTGTCCTTTGATAGGGCTGAGTTAATCCTTCATCAGGGATGACTCAGCCAAGCAATGGCACTGGTACCCTAACCCTGCTCAGAGGTCAGGAGGGACAGCCTCACCCTGCTGGTGTGTGAGGAGATCATTCTCTGCCTGTGACTAATAACCACTTCTGAATGGCAGTGGCCACTGCTCCTCCCCCAGTGTCTCCCCAGGAGGTGTTTGGCAACCTCAGAACCCCTTTGATGGAGGCAGGAGGGTGACAGAGAGCTTGAGGATGTCACTGCCCCTGCTGCCACATCCTCAGGCAGTGAGCAGCTGCTGGCCACCTGAGGGGATGGGGCAGCCTGCCCTGGTCAGGGGGGACAAGGAGGTACAGCCAGGCAGGGAGATCAAGGCATTTCAGAAACACTGGGGTGGCTGTGCCAAGCACTGGGAGATGCAGTCAGAACAGCAGCCTCCTCATGCACCCCTGTAATGAGGCTCAGCCACATGCATTTGCATAGCTAACTGTTGGACTAATTAGCACAATTAACTTCTTCTGTGTCCAACAACAAGCTTAGTGGGAAAAAAAATCTACATTGTCAGGGAGAGTGGCCATTTCCAGAACAACAGTTAAAACTGTGTCTTGTTAACTGTGAAAGAATTGAATCTGCAGGGGGAGGGCATGCAGTGCAATTAATTTTAGGGGTTGCCAGTGCAGGTACTGAGGGGTCAGGGACACAGTGAATGGCCCATGTTTTAAAAAGGGACCTGTTTTGCAGAAATTTCCAGCATGTACAGTGGAGGAGTAAAATAAAAACCAACCAACTAAACAACAAAAATCTCAGAACAAAAAAAAACCCAAAACCAACACACCAATTCCAAATACAGTTTTGTTTTATTTGAATTCCTCTTGGAAAGAAAAATAGCAGAAGTGTGGAGTAAAGCAAGCCTTCATTACCGCTCACAACACATAGAAAAGTAGACCAAGCCAATTGGAAAATTCAAACTGATCCACTTATACAAAACCTTGAAAACAATTCTGTTCTGATGGCTGGGGAAAAATGTATGAAAAACAACCTCACAGTAAACATTTAGAAAATACTGTGACTTAAACTATGGGGACTAAAGGGATGGAATTGCAATGTAAGCTAGGACTGTGTCAGAGTATAATTCAGCAAGAAATCAACACAGGCTGTTAGATTTGAATGCAAATTATTGTTTCTTGTTAGAGAGGTGCTATTCACTTATTTTTTAAATGAGCTGTTGGCTGGATTGTGGCACCTGAGAAAAGGCAAGGTTGTCCAGTTTACTACCAGCACAATTCTGTGTTGCAGATCTTTTATGCCATGGTTCCTATGAACTCCTGTGAATGTCATGGTGAAAATGCAGAAACAGTTAGGGAGTCTGAGTGGTGCCTTGTAGATACCTTTAGGGAAACTTGGCTTGGCCTTGGTCTGTTCCTCAAACAAGGATCAAAAGTATCCCAGGAGACATTGCAAAGGTGTTGGTGAATGCGACCTTGTGTAATAAATCCGTGCTGTAAAATCGGGTAACAAATGAGGCATAATCACTTCCCTGTCAGATAAACACTGTGATGTTCCCTTTCCTCAGCAGGCTCAGCCGAGATCCCGGTACCACGTGAGCGAGAGAACATTTATCTTTACACAGCACTACAGCCCTGGGCACAGCCCTGGGCACAGCCCTGGGCTCCATCCCGGCTGTGCTGGGTGGGAGGTGAAGATGGGAGAGGCAGCAAACGTGGCATTTTCGTGTCACCAGGTGTTGGGGTGAGTGAGGGCTCCATCAGTCCCGAGCAAACGCCGAACCATGCTGCTCTGAGTTTTGTCCGCCCATGCGAGGGCTCCTTCGCAGAATGTGGCTCTGGCTGTGTGCCCCGTGCTCGGCACAGCCCGTGTCACCCCGTGTGACAGCCAGGTGGGCGAGCGGGCTCGGGAGCCTCCTTCGACAGCTCCGATGAGCCGGAGAGATCCCTGCTATGGCAGAGAAGCTGCAGGGAGCGAGCTGCAGCAGGGAACGCGTGCCCGTGTGTCACCCTGCAACGTGACCTACATGGCAGCCACCACAGCGCACACGCACGGTGGCCCCCGGCACATCGGGGACATGGAGGGGGCTGGGGGCCACCTTTCACCCTTCGGCAGTGAGGGGGCAGCTCCCCGGAGCGTCGGTCCCATCTCTGGGAACCCTGGCATAGCGCGGCATCCTCGGGAGCCGCGCTGGCAGCGGGGGAGG
>NW_005054581.1:313589-319025 GCF_000277835.1 Geospiza fortis
TCCGCCGCTCCGGGAGGGGGATGGAGCAGGGCCGGCCGTGCACAGCCCGGCGAATGCACCGCCAGCCCCAGCAGCCCGGTGCATGCGCAAGGCGCGGGCGGCCGCCGTGGAGGTGGGGAGGGAGCGAGGACCACATCGCTGCCTCCGGCTCCGAGCTGCCAGTTGCTGGTTGCCAAGCAGTTATCATTGTTTCTGTGACGATTGCAGAGGCTGTTGCTAATTGAAGAAGCCCCCACAGCATCCTTCTCTCTGCTCCTGCTTCTGCTTTTATTTTAGAGGCTCAAGGGGGAAGACAGCCAGACTAGTGCTTTTTTACATTGCATTTTTATTTATTTCTTTTTGCGGGGGTGGGAAATTTCTCAGCTGGTGATTAAGTGATGGACTAGTTACTCATCCGTATCCCTTTAGTCTTTGTGTGTGTGTGTGTGTGTGTGTGCGTGTATGTCTGAACACACAGACAAGCTTACACACACACACACACACAGAGTAAAATCCTGTTTGCCACTGCAGTGGGCACAAATAGGTGAGCATGACTACAGCCAAGGAGCAAAATGCATCAGGGAAACAAGCCCAACAGCAAGACCAGGTAATGCTTATTTTTCCTCAATTTCAAACAGATGCAGATTTGCAATGTGTAGCTTTGTGTTTCTCGTATGATTGTTATGATATTTTTTAAAAATCTTTTTGGTGTGTGTTCTTAAAATTGTCAACTGAGTCACCAGCCAGTGGCAGGAGGGAAGTGCTGTGTAGCTGGGTTCAAGGTCTGCTTTCTCAGTGTGTGTGGAGACTTGGGGGGAAGCTGAAATTGTGATGATTTTAACAGCCTGCACCTCTTGCTGAAGGCAATAGAGGTTTGTTCTCTAACTTGTTCCTTACATGTGTGCTGGGAGGGGGAGTATGTTGGGATGGAGGCCCTTTCTCACTGGAAGAAGGGGGCAAGGGTATTTAAAAGCCCTTCTGCAGATAGATATAAAATTGTAAAAGTCGTGTGCAGCTTCTGACTTTGTCATGCACTTTCAGTGAATTTTTCTTGCCTGGCATTGTCTTGGAGGGGCACTTCAGGGTACAGTGTGTGCCTAGGCTATGCACAAGCAAGAGGGATGGCAGCGGGGGCAAAAAGCAGCTGCAAGTAGGTAAAACTCCTACAGGCTTTGGGGCAAATTGCTGTGCTCACAGCATATCTGAACTCTGTTAATCTATTTCTCTTGGTAGGTGCTTTTTGTGTTTCTGGAGAGGTAGGAAGTTAAAGATCTCATTTTCTCTGTCAAGCCTGTATTTTGGAGGATATTCCTCTCTGTCTGCATTTACCAGGATGGAATGAAGTCAAAACTTTCCCTGTCTAAAAAGCAGCGGGTGGCAGAAAATAAAGGGAATATATCCTCAGCTGTAAAGGATGGGCAGAGTTATGAAGTGGTGGCATAAGGGAAAGTCTGGCTGCGATCTCAGAGCTCCAGCTGAGGCTGGTGAAGGTTCCTGGGCTCTGGGGGCACTTGGCACATCAACATGTCCCTTCTCCTCATCCCCACCTTCCCCCCCCCTGTGCTGGGGCACCGCGGTGGAGCCCAGACCCTCCAGTTCTGCAATTGTTCCTCAGCTCCTTAAGACATTGGAAGTTCTCCACTTTAATCTTTGGTTAGGACAGCACAGGAGGATAATTTAAACAGATCTCTGAGGGCACAAATTATTTCTTAAAATAGTTCTTCCTGGAGTGATAGGCTGAGAGCCTCACGTACTGTTTTTCTTTTTTTTTCTTTTTGGTACAGTATTTTAGGGAAGGAGAGAGCATGGGAAGACACTAAGCACCACAAATAGCATGATATAATCTGCATTTTCAGGGTGACATTATACCAATGACCAAAACAGGCAGGCTCAATGGTTCAGAGGAAACAGGAAGAAAACAACTTTGATATTTGGGGTTAAGAAACTATGCCTTCATCTAACCCTGCAGGTGTTGGACTTTTCTTGTCTCTTCAATGCTTTTGGAATATATATTTTTGTTACTTTTTGCTGCAGGTTAAAATCTACCTATGTTTCTGGGAGGCAGGGGTTTATAAGTGCCTTTTCTGAACAAAGAGGGCTATGGGGCTGTCCCGTCTTCCTTCTTGAAGCTGTGTAAAAGTGTTGAGTTTTGTAACTCAAGAAGTATTTGCTGCGTTTTTCTAAAGCAGGGGTGGTTTTGTTTCAAGTAGTGTTACCTGCCTAATGCCATTTTGATGTGGGCATGCCATGTCTTTGCTACTTTGGTCTTCCTCCATGAAGTACAAAATGCTCATAATAGGTCTTTAGTATATGCAGAATCTTGATTGAGTAGATTCCATAACTGGCTGAATTGCAATTATACCCATATGGTACACTTAAATATTCTGGGAATACGTGATCTCTCAGCTCTGCCCTAGTGTGAGCATGAAATAGAAATATCAAGAATATATAAATATCAATCATATTGATGAATATTAATGTCTGAGTCTGTGAGCAACTTTGCTCACTGCCATCATTTCTTTTATTGTTTTCACAATACATTATTAGTAAAATGGCTTGACAGCAGGGGGCTGAATCCAATCTCTGTCTATTGATTTGAGTGCACTTTTATCTTCCAACACCAAAAGCAGATCTAAACCCTTATTTTATCTAAAACTGTTCATAACTGAAAAAAGGCTCTATTCAAATTCTATTTCTAGCTGAAATTCTATTTCCAGGCTTATGCATATCAAGAATTACTGAGCTTTTTTTCCTTGCTTAAAAGTGATCAAGAAACTGAAAAATGTAGCTTGGAGAAAAATTGAAGGCAAAGTGCTGGTTTGGCTGTAGAGGACTGAGTCTCTTTCAGTAGCAGCTGCTGCTGTCGTAAGAGATTCTGTCCATCCCTTTTCTGTGTTCCTTGCTGTGACATTCCCTGGATCCAGAGGCAAGCAAGTGTCACAGTTGGCTTAAATCTATGCTGTGTCCTACCACACTAACCCAAACAGAAGCTGGCCATGAATAGACACTGCAGGAACAGGGTGGGGAAAGTTTGAAAATGTCTGCAGAAGCTTTGCAGGCATAAATTTAAAAATCTACTTTAGACTCATGTGTCTATATGCAAATGAAGTCGTGTTCTGTCTTGAGATTTACAGAAATGATAATAATTAGAAAATTATTGGGATGTGGAGATAAGCAAAGCACTGCTTTAGCTGCTGAAGGCAGGCAATCCCTTTCTTCCTCAGGTAATTAAAAATGTTTCTATACAATTCCTTTCTGATAAGCAGTGCTGCTCATCTCCATGCCAGTTAAACTGCTCAGAATTCCAGTCATTTATCTCCTTGCTTATCTGTCTCATGGGTCTGAACTCTTAAGTCTTTTGGACATCATGTACAGAGAACATTCTGTAAGTGATAAGTAATGCTGTCTGTTACTGTCAAGTTGTGATTGCTTGATCAAGATGTGAGCTGGACGTGGTTGTCTCTGTGCTCTTGGCTGCTCCTGGTGCAGCTGTGGTTTCTTGTTCAGAGGGTTGGAGTTGGACACAGTGCAGTGCACCATCAGCACAGCTGCTTCCTGCTCAACCCAGAGCTCAGGAGTGCATGGCAAAGACACTGATAGACCCAGGATCTGGCTCAAGAGGACTTGAGAACCTTGTTCTCCCCCTCAGTTATGCCATTAAAACACTTTTCCATTAAAAAGAGGGAAGAAAATAGCAACAGCAGGTCAAGTACTCTGACAAGCTTTAGCTATTTATACAGGCTGAAGATCTCTGTGTTTTAACATAAGCCTGTAAATTTGTTATCTTAGTTTAGCCCAATTCTTGCTACTTTTAATGGCCTTTGGGAATGCAAATAGCTCTGCAGTCATATATAAAGATAAGGAGGCTGATTTTTTAATGAAAATGTGGTAACAGGCATAATGCTAAAATGAGTCTTTTAAATATTTTAGAAAGTGAGTCAGCATATCAAGTATAACAGGATCACAGATTCTCAAAGAACAATTTTTATAAAACATATTTAAAGGGTTGATTGGTTAATTGGGTATTTGAACACTGAGGATAAGGATTGTTCTCATTTCTTTTGCTGTGTAAAAAAGAACTGTCAAGGGCTTATGGGGAGCAAGATCCTGTTCTGAAATGTGC
This sequence comes from Geospiza fortis, assembly GCF_000277835.1. Taxonomy (NCBI): domain Eukaryota; kingdom Metazoa; phylum Chordata; class Aves; order Passeriformes; family Thraupidae; genus Geospiza; species Geospiza fortis. The sequence continues at coordinate 317,692 of NW_005054581.1, forward strand.
TCGTGTCCTAGACAAGGTTGTTAATGACTGCATGGAATCCATGTAAAAGACCAAAAAATAAGTGAGGAGACAAAATAGCTTGAGGGCTGCCTTATTGAAGTGGGCTCCATGGAGGAGTGGAATCAGATCAATAGAACAGTTCTGCCTATTAGCTGTCATTAAGGTAATCAATTCTGAATTTTACAGAACAGCTGGAATTACAAATCAGAGGTGTGGTGTCTTCAAGTGGAAAGAGAACACATTTTACTTGGAAAACCTAGGCCAGACTCAAGAATAAAATGATGGAAAGATTAATATTTCATGCTGCTAATGTTCCCCTGCCACTCTACTTCACAGAAATAGCCTGTAGTATCTTGAAGAGTGAATACAGTTGGAGTATCTAATATACTATGCTGAAATGTGCCTCTACTTGTGTAACTTTATCCAAATAAGAAGCTAAGTGTGCACTTCAGCGACATTATGCAGACAGTCCCCCTGTGTTGTTTTAATTCAGGTAATTCTGGGATTCCTGTACCAGGGGATGCCAATCCCTGTGTGCCCTGCTGTCTTCCTGCAAGGTGGTAAATGTTCTCTATCATTGTGAGCTGAGTCCTGTGCTGTTAATTCATTCCCAGAGCAGATTAAACTAAAAAATATGGGTGTGCTCACATTGGGAAGTGGTGTGTACCCACCCTGTGAGAGTCAGAGAGATGATACTGAGGTCCCAAATACATATTTTTGGTTGGGGGATTATTTCAAACAAATTCCAGACTGGCATGCATGTTCTTTAGCAGCTGTTCAGCATCTCCTCTAAGCATCATTTGCAACGAAGCCAGTTTCTGTACTCTGAGTCTTCTTTAAAATGTGAGTGAGAGCATGGTAGCTGTGTACAACTGAGATTTGGTCAGTAGTGCAGTTCTGAAAGGAACAAAAGGACTAAAAGTCAAACAAATGTAACTTCATGTGAGCTACATACCTGTATCCAAAGATATCCTTATATATGTATATATATTTGTTTTTAACTCTGAGGTGTGACTTAAAATCTTTCCAGATCTTCTCTGCTCACTTGGCTGCTGTCCAGAAAATCACTGCCCCTGGGTACCAAATGTCTTGGTTGGTTCTACATGCTTTGCATGAAAGAATGCAACAATCCTGATTCTCTGTGACAGCAAAGCCTCCCTACAGCACATGAGCAATACAAATTATGTCCAAAGAGTGCAAGATCCCTTCACATTGTAAACAGTCAGTGCTGTGCAGTGGTGAATTATAAGTTGTGAATTTTATCTCTTTGAAGCAGGGAAGGGACTTTGCCCTTTTATTTGTCAATATATTTCTGTTGTATGCTAGATCACAAA
>NW_005054581.1:319109-321232 GCF_000277835.1 Geospiza fortis
CTGAACCCTCTCTCTTTTCTAGCAAGGTTTGAAGTTCCACATTTTCACTGAATGTTTGTAAGCAGATTGAGATGTGAATTCACAAGAAAGCTCTGATTCACAGAGCCATTATCTGGCACAGTCAGACTCCCCAGTGCAGCATCCCAGTGGCACAGAATCCATGCAGAGGAATGGAATAGCACCATGGAATAGCTCTGAGGTGCCCAGATTCAGCACTGGGCTGAAAGGAGCCTGGCCTGGAGCTGTTGAACAGGTGGGAGTGAGTCTCCTGGGAGATGAGCTAATTTCGTGTGTTATCTCAGTGACTTGTGACAGCAGAGCTCCTGCATTGCTGGCTGCAGCTGAGAACTGTCACAGCCCAAAGGTGAGGCCCTGCTTGTGAGAATCCCTCATTCTCATTGCAATATTCTGGCTCAGGTTATTACAGCTGTGCAGAAATCAGGGGCAAAACCCACTTTGGGGAGGTGTCTACCAAAGAGAAGGGAAAAAGGAGAAAGCTCTGATTTGCATAGAAATCAATAGGTCTCTTTAGTTTTAATGGGACTGTTTAGTATTTGCTAATACTAAACAGTTTGAGGGCATAATTTAAAAAATATTCATATAGAATACTTTTTATTATTAATATTTAAATATTATTTACTATTCAAAAATACTTTTTTTTCTTGATAACAGCTCTTTAAATTACATGTCTTTAGACCCAACACAGGCTTTCTCCAGGAATCATAGAGAACATTTTTTCATTCTCTTAATGGTATCTGATCTATTCCTCAAGAGATTAAATTCCTGTAATAGCACTCCCTAGGACACTGTACTCGCTGTATGGAATTGCATCAAACTGGCAGTCTTTTCTAGCTATTAGTTTGCCACAAGGAATGCAGTCAGCAAAGTGATGGGGAGGGGGAGACAGAGGTGGAAAGGAACTTGTTTGGTGTAAAGCTGGAGTCTCAAAACAAGAGACTGCAGAGAAGCCTTTTCAGTATCCAGTGCTGAAGTGGAAATCCTTCTGGAAGGCCTCTGGAAGGCCGCAGCCTCTAAAGTTTGTACATTTCTAAAAGATGCTGCTTAAGATTGTGTAAATTTTACATGCTCTTTATTCCTTGACCAAGTGGAGTGTGCTGTGCCACTGTCCTTGGTACAGCTGCTCCCTCCATTCCTGGCAGAGGTGACTTGTGTTGCATTCTTTCCCATTAAATTTTTTTTTTTTTTTTGCTGTTGGATAAGGGCAGAATAATCTGTTAATCTGGGGTCATGGGGGTGTGTTTGAATGCCACAGGACTCTCACAGAATTTGATGTGTCATTGTAGTTGTGGTCCATTAGCAGTGCTTTGCATTGCTACAGGCATTTCATGAACAGTGGTTGTACCTGCTTTCAGCTCTTTAATGATGCTTTATTGTGATCTTTATCAGGCATTAAGTTGTGGTGAATCATGGTCACTTTGGATGATGTGAGGGAAGGCAGCACTTTTAAAATGATGTAGAGTACAGTAATGTCTATTTTTTAACACAGTATATTCTCTATGTTTTATATTCACATTTTTTGATCTTTTGTCTGGTTTTTTTTTTTCATCTTTTCTTTCACCTTTCTGTTCTGCCCACTCTGATTCTTAAGTAGGATTTAAGTAAGTGAAAAAGAATCAGGGAAAGGAGAGTGCCAGCAGCAATGGACCAGGAAAGCTGTGCACACTCCTTCAAAGTGCAGAAGTGAAGAACTAACTTTGAAACCTTTGTTAAACATAAATTTGGAGAGGGGCCTGTATTTGAAATCAGTGAAGGGGGTCAAGAATGGAAAGACAAGTTGATATGAATTTCTGATTTAATGACAAATTTTGAGTGGGATTATTCATTGGCTTTGAGTTGCAGTTCAGTGGTGGAGTATGGAACTTAGTCCTTCCTGTGTGCAGACATCCACTGTGGCTTTGAGCAAGAGTGTTGGGTCCTTAGTGGCAGTCAGCAGTTTCTCTTCTGCTGAGATAGTCCATGTTGCCTAAAACTGGGGGGGAAAAATATATCTGGGAGTCTCCTGAGGACAGCTATGTGAAATATGGAGTTCTGAGATACCACAGGGACTCAGGCTGCACAAGTACCTGAGATATCAGAGAGATGCACTTCTTGATGTTTGGAGA
>NW_005054581.1:321270-340191 GCF_000277835.1 Geospiza fortis
CCTGAAGGTTTAGATATGAATGAGAATTTCAGCAGAAAAATATCAAGATAAAGGTAAATGCTGTCAGGACTTGAGACAGTTGTGAGCAAACTTGCAAATGAGAGAGAGATAATGCACAGAATTGCATGATTTTAAGATTTTGGGAACTTGAAGCAATTTTATACTTTAAGGTAAGATGGAGATGTATCTTTCAGCTCTCCATTGCATCATACAGAGACCTTTTCCGAGAAGGAGTAATTAATATTTTTTTCAGAAGAAGTACTGCAGTATAATTGGGAGCCAGGGAGGTTAAATGGAAATGCAAATGGGGGGATGATGAGCCAAGGATATGTGTGGTCATAGGTTAAACCAAAACCTTTCAGAAGCGGAAGCCAGAAGCTGAAGTTTGGTGCTGGGCAGGCTGATGGATGGAGAGCATCTTCCTGAAAGTCAGGATGAGGGGATGAGCCAAGGCTGGAGCTCAGGGTCTGGTGGGTGTAGAGGGAAAGTCCTGAAAAAGTTGTGGAAGTTGCTGGGAGCTCTGAAGTGTGATGGTAGTGGAGAGGACATAGCTACTTCCCAGCTCCATTAGTGATAGTCCTTCACTATAGAAAATCCTTTACTGTATAAAATTTAGGAAACTGCTGATATTCAGAGGTCCCTTCCAACCCTAACTTTTCTGTGATCCATGAGAGAGATGGTGAGGGGGCTAGAGAGTGGCTATTGACTCTCTAAACTAGTTATGGGAATTATAGAAGCAGAAGTAGGATTGAATTTTGTGAAAAATTCATATTTCATGATTGGCTTTTTTCAAATATTAAAATGAATATTATATGTGTTGTGTTAGAAAGTAATGCTGTGTTAATTCTCTTAAGTAGTGTGTTAAATATAGTTTTGGGTTATATAAAAATGTTAAAATAAAAACTATGCTATGTAGGATACTTTTTTTAAAGAAAGGACTTGCAGCGAGGTAGCAGCCACAGGACACCTGAATCTTTCAGAGAAAAATAATTTATTGCCCTCTTATCAGAAGAAATGAACTTCTTCCAGCCTCGAAGGCACTATTAGGATTCAGAGGAAGAAGCTGACACTGACCAGACAGAATCCTGTGCTTGTATGGAATTTATGCATCATGTATGAGATGGATGAATATGCAACAGGCTATTGCTTTTAAGGGTTAATCCTCTGTTAATGTGGGTCCTTTTTTGGGCTTGTCCTGCTTAGAAAAAGGTACCCAGACTGTCTGTAACTCTTTGTTTCTATTGTCTCATATTGTCTTAATTCAAATTGTCCAAATTATTATTACTCTAATTATATTACTATTTTTATAACCATTTTATTACTATTAAACTTTCAAAATTTTAAAAACAAGTGATTGGCGTTTTTCACAGATTTGCTGCTGAAAGATGCTTGTGGAGGAAGGGGCTTCAGGCCCCTGTTCACCTGCCTGCCCTGAGCAAAGCAGCAAAGAGGGGTTTATTTTGGGCAGCTCTCAGATACCCTGAGAGAAAAACCCTGCCTTCAAAACAAGTACTTAAATAACACAGTAACCAGAGACATGGCCTGCTTTTTGTGTGAAGGATATGGTGGGGAAAGGCAGCAGCTGTCTTTGCCAGCTGGGAAAAAGATTGCCAAAGCAACAAAAGGGAGAAAATGACCAAGATCATCCCCCTCTTGCTCAGGGAAGGGGCTCTGCTTCTCTCATTTTCCCTTGAACTCCCCATCACTGAGTGCCCTGCTTGCCTCTGCCCTTACTGCTGCTGGACTGAAGCTTTTTATTGAGAGACAACCTGTGTGCTGTCTGCATGATAAATGCTCAGTGGCAAGAAATGTAGGGCTATTACTATTATGAGATACAATTTTGTGAAAGAAATTGCAGGTGAAAAGTGCAGGTAGACCATAATTTCTCAGAGAGGGTTTTGCCCTAGACTGCTGAACAACATCTGCTCACAGAGGCATAACAGAGGCTCTGCTTTGGGATCTTGTCCTGTCAAATGGCCCTGCAGTGCCAGCACCTGGGAATGTGTCTCTGGGCTAATGGCCTTGGCAGGAGAGGCTGGTGAAAGGATGGGACAACCTCCTTGCTCTGCTGGTGAGGGAGGAGCATTTCCCTGTCTCAAACAACACCTTAAAAAAGCTGAAATGAAGATTATTATGGGCAGAGGATGGACCAGTTTTGTTAGAGCCAGTGAGTGCTGGGATGGAGAAGAGGCAGTGGTGGGATCCTGGAGAGTCACCAAGGGAGCAGGAGCGTCCAGACATCATCTCTGCTGCTCCCTCAAGCTTGGTGTGTCCCTTTCAGCCCTTTGGTGGGCACCCACCACCCACCCCAGGGTGCCAAAGCTTTGTGCCCTCATTGCACCTCCATCAATACACAAGTCTAAGCTGAGCAAGGAGCCAAGCCCTGAGTGTGTCTCAAGGTGAAGGAGGGTGAGATACACTGAAGGAAACACTTTTGATGAGTTAAGCTAAGCTTACAAGTTAAAAAAACATGCAAAAAACCATTCATGAGTTTGAATGAAACAGCAAAACCAAGCAGATCTGGAGGCTGAATTGTTATCTTTTTTTTTAACCCTTCAGCTTAACATCATTTTTTGGTCTGAAAACAAATGGCTGTTCCTTTTATTGTTTATAACGTCATAAGACATGTAAAATAAAAGTAAATTTTACATAAAGTTTCACAATGCTTTGGCTAAAGTAGTTTCTATTGCTGCTTAACTGCTGCTGAGCTTGAAATTGGAGAGATAATAAGGCTTCATCTGCAGCAATTAGTCTGCAGTTTTTGACTCCATTACCTTCAGTTATGTCTGTGGCCAAATAGTTACATGCAGATATTTAAGACTTAGTTGTAGTAAGATATTGTCAAAAGTGAAATCACAACTTAGACTTTAATTTATTGTTAATTTAAACTGTCAGAGATACTGTAATAAACATGTAATAGCATATGATGTGGAATGCATTTTGGGTCATTAATTTAGCTTAATCACACACTGTGACCAACCTCTCAACTCTTTTTGTGTTGGGTTTAAAGGGGTCTGATATTTAATCTTAATGTGGTTGTTGGAATTAACAAATGGCACATTAAGTTGTAACTGTGCTTAAGTGTTTTGAGAGACGTTCATGTTTTTGTTTTCATGGCCAGGAGCAAACAGGTTATTTTCAAATGCACTTGCAGCATTTTGTGCCTACTGACAGAAAGAAACTCAAGGATGGACAGGAAAAACATCTTGCAACTTAGCCCATGTTAAGAGAGAGAGAGGAGGCTTGGGATGATACATGGAAAATCAGGTGATATAGCTTGAAGGATGTAGTAAGAAAAACCTTCATGGTTGTTATTACTCTGAGATATGGAAGTGTTAGAGAAAAAGGAGCAATGGCTCAAGGTGGGGAAACATCACAAAACTTCTTTTTTTTATTACCTAAATTTGAGATTCTGCAGATGGCATTGCAGTGAGTGTAATAAGCACTGACTAGTCCTCAAAGCAGGAAATTTGTTTTTCAACTTTGCTTCTTCATAAGAATCCCTGGCACATCAGAGTTTAGTTGAATCTAACAACCTTCCTTTTTTCTAATTTTCATGTCCCAGTATCTGTGATTTAGAAGTTAATTTACAAACATTGCTGAGAATGCTGATCCATTGACTCTAACAAGGATTTGAGATTAATCTTTGTAAGCTTAATCATTGGAGGGTGCAGTTGTATTAAACTGATTTATTTTCCATGGTGTTTTCCTCGTAAGGTACAACACATGGTTTTACATGGATTATATTGGTGCTTGACTTTGCCATTGCAAGTCTGGTATAATTACAAGTTTTATTCCAACAAGCTAAACAAGCCAGATAAAGAGCAGTTGTAAAAATATGGGACAGAAAAATCCAAGGAGAAATTGATTGAAACAGCCCTGGAAAGTACTTAGCACATAAAGTTTGTGCATTAGGGAGATTATATTGATTGGGAAATGCTTTGACTTTGGTTGCTGAGGGCTGTTCAGTGCTTGCTTGTCCAAATCAGGATCTCTTGGCAGGACCAGCTAACCTCAGTTACTGCTCCTCTGCTTGAGAAATGTTGCCTTCCCACTTCTGAGAGTGATAATAAGTAAATAGATGATGTCTTCTTTTGGTTTGTGCCTTGTTTACAAACTGGGCTTTCCCAAGCCCATCTGGGAGACTACAAGGCTGAGTTGTTGTGTATAAGGCATCTTTCCCTCAAATGTGTTAAGGAATTCAGTGTTGATACTGGGCTGTAGGATGACAGAGCATCCATGTGTAAAACAGAACTACAAGAAATTTTGGAAAGTGTATGTATCTGAAATTTGAGATGTTTTGCATGAGTGTCTACATTGAGAATAAATCTGCTGACTTCATCAAGCCCTGAGCTGGTCCCTATACTACCTTTTAATATCTTGAAAATTCTTATGAAGAAAATTGAGGTTTTAATCTAAAAAGCAACAAACCTGTAACTAACAGACTTATTTCATCTGATTCAATCTGTTTTCACATGGCTTTTATTATAGAAATGGCTGATATATAAACAGTTCTCTGTACTGCTCTATCATGGTAGAGAGAAGTGCTTCTTTCAGAAATCAGATTTCTCTTAGGTCCTCAGAGATGTGGAAACCTGATTGATTCTGTCTCATTCTCTCTGTCTGAGAATGGACTTCAGGATTAGGAGCACAATATAAATTAGGCCTTGTATACACACTGGAATAAGGTTGTGGGTCTGGTTTCCTCATTGTTTGTTTCAGAATATTTATTTTATCACCTGTAGGCTCCCATCCTCTTTCTTGTGAGGAGATACTGTCCACACTGGTGTTCTCCTGACCTTGAGGTCGGAGGTAAATAGAATGAACTTGGGGACCATGTAGGTTCCCTGACAAACCTCCATTCTAGGTAGTGTGCTTCCTATAAATTCCTGTATGTTCCTAAAATTCCTGCAATCTCCTATAAATTTTAGACCTTCTCCAGTCAGTGTTAATGCTCTTAGCATCTGGGCAGTAAATCAGTGTTATCAGTAAATAAATTGTCATCTTGTCTGTCATGCCAAAAGGGAGCAACTTCTTTTATTTTTATTTTTTTTGTTCTTCAGCATCCTGCTGTGAATTCTGGAGAGACTCTGGTGATCAATAGCACACAGCCCCTGTCACAGGCTAAGCCCAGGTTTTAAGTCTTCAGTGATCTCTCTGCTGTAAATTACAGCTGCTTGAAACTATGATGCACGGCTGTTTTTCTGTAGAATGCAGTTCATTTGTGCAAGGATGTTCCCATTAAATCATCCAGCTCAAAATATATTGGGGAAACCTTTCAAATCTCCATGGAGCTCTGCCTGGGGATGGGTGGGGAGCTGACTAAAAGTTTGTGGCTTGGGATTGAAAGGAGGGGAGGGACAGGTGACTTTGAGAGCAGCCCTGAGGAAAAGAACCTGAGGGTGTTGGTGGATGAGAAGCTCAACATGAACTGGTGTCACATTCACATTTTCTGGAAAATCCCTTCGCCCAGGATTTTTCTCCTGGGAAGCTGAGAAGCCTCAGAGAAAAATGAAAACAATAATTATCTCATTTGCTTTTCCTTTGTTTTGCCCTTGCGGAATGTGTTTGGAGATTGTTTACCCACAGGTGTTTGTTTCATTGGTTTCATGTGAATTGTTTCCACTCAGTGGCCAATAAGGGCCAAGCTGTGTGGAGACTCTGGAGAGAGTCATAAGTTTTCATTATTATCTTTTTAGTCTTCTGTCTGTATCCTTTCTGTATTCTTTAGTATAGTTTAACATAGCATTCTTCAATATAATAAAATATTTTAAAATAATAAATCATCCTTCTGAGAACATGGAGTCAGATTCATCCTTCCTGCCTTCATCTGGGAGAAATGCAAATACAATGAGCTGGCAGCCCAGAAACCCAACCACATCCTGGGCTGTGTCACCAGAAATGTGGCCAACAGGTCGAGGGAGGTGATTGTCCCCTTTCACTCTGCTCTGGTGATGCCCACCTGGAGCCCTGTGTTCAGCTCTGGGGTCCCTGATAGAAGAAGGACAGAGGAGGCCACTAAGGTGATTGGAGAGATGGAGCACCTCTCCTGTGGCTGGGAGAGTTGGGGTTGTTGACCCTGGAGAAGAGAAGGCCCTGGAGAAACCTTAGAAAACCTTCAAGTGCCTAAATGGGGGTATGAGAGAGCTGGAAAGGGGCTTTCCACAGGTGCATGTAGTGATGGGACAAGAGATAATGGCTTTAAACTGAAAGGATATTGTTAGATTAGATATTAGAAATGACATCTTTACTGTGAGTGTGGTGAGGCTCTGAAAGAGGCTGCCCAGAGAAGCTGTGGCTCTCCCATCCCTGGGAGTGTTCAAGGCCAGGTTGGATGGGGCTTGGAACAACCTGGGGTAGAGGAAGGTGTCCCTGCCCATGGCAGGGGCTCAGAATGAGATGGTCTAGTCCCAAGTCCCTTCCAATCCAAACCATTCCATATAGAACCATTCTATGGATCTTTATTGAGTATGTTTGGACCATAAACCTAGTTTTACCTAATTTGTGTGTGTCTACAGTAAAATGTAAAACCAAAAAAGACTAAAATCGGATTCAATGGGACGAAGAATTACCAAATCAAAAAACTTGTTCCAAAAATATTTCTGCTGCCCAAAGGTGCAATAAACTTCTGAGTTTATTCTCAAAGGTTTAAAATATCTGAAAACTGAAACTTTATTTCCAACTTTGATAAAACTGGAGTTAATTACACCCCCCCCCACACACAATTAACATCATAAATCTCTTTCCCATCTTTCTCTAGGAAAGTAAAGAGGGCTTGGCTGGTTGCTATTTCTGCAATAAAGCATTCTGGAAATACTGTTCTATGTACACAAAGATATGAAGTAATTGAGCTCAACAGGCCATGTAAAATACACATGAGAAATAAAGTATGTACTTGAGGCTAAAAATATAATCCTAAATGAATCCTATTGGGATGGTCTGTGCTCATGCTACTTCTTGTCCTCTTTCTGCAAGTAGAGCTTATTTCTCTTTGGTTTTGTTTCCCAAATAGCTTTTTTTTGGTCATTTTTCTTTGGCCTCTATGAAAAAAGTGGGAGAAAGAATTGATTCTTTCTTCTTATAAGTTGCTACAGCAGCTTATAAGGCTGTAGTACATAAATTGTGCATAATCCCACAGTGTAGAAAAATAGATGTAGCAGAGGTTTGGGGAAGAAATTCATGAGAGATTATAATGAATCTACATAAGTGTGCATTTTCTCTGTGGAGTCAGTGTTCGGGGAGACTGTGATCCACATTTTACAAACCATCTTCCAGATTATTTTTCCTTCAATTCTAACCAGGCACTTCCATTTTTGCTCACAAATGCCTATGGGTTTCAAGAAACACAGCCTCCAATATCCACTGAGCCTTTGTTTTATTTTTCCTTGGCCCATTTCTTGAGTGAAGGTTTATGTTGTTCAAAGAGAAAAAATCAGGAATTCACTTGTTGCAAGCTACTCAGCAAATACTGTTTGTACTTTTATGTGTGGTTTGCTGCTTGTCAGGTGTAATGCATAACTTTTATCTATTTTTATTGCTGAAACTGCTGTTAAAACAAGAGATGACAGTTGCTCCAAGGAGACTGAATTGAGGTGACACTCAGATGTTTATACTTCATTACTTTTCATTGCCTTGACAGTTTCTGTAGAGTTTCTTTCAATCATAGAAACCTTCAATTATGATTAGTGCTTGGCTCCCATGCCAAAAATCAATTGAACTTCATTTTGTGTAGTATTCATCAACACGGCTAATACAGCTAAATCAAGAATAGATCAACTTCAGTTAAGGGATTCTTCAAGACTTGTTCTGTTGGCAGTATGCAAAAGTGAAGATCTGTCTAAAAAAAAATGTGGCATTCACTTGTCCATTTGTGCTGATTGTCTTTGCAAATATGACTTATCATTACATTATTCTTTTGATTTAATATTCTGTGAGGGAGGAGAGGATACTCAAAAAATTTGTAGCAAGCCAGACTGTTAGCTCAAGACTGATAAAAATCAGTCCTTTCCATTTTGTGGAATTTCAGTGAACGAGAGAAGACTGGGATCTTTCTTTAATATAAATAAATAGACAAATACATAAGTAAAATCCACCTGTGACCCTTGCCTGCAGGAATTACAGATTTAAGGGAAGAGAGATTTTTGCAGAATCAGCTGCTGCTGTTGCTGGTCTCTCAGGTCCCCTCTCAGTGCCTGGGAGGTGTTTGCAGAGGGCTCTGGAGGTTCTGTTGTTTCCCATTCCCTGGCTGCAGCATCCTGCTCAGGCACGGGCAGATGGCTCAGGGTGCCACAGAAGGCTCCCGTCCATTTTTAGCAGCAGATTTCACTGCCTGCTAGCCACTTACTCTATTTGTCACTTGGGCAATGCTTCAAACTCTGACCACATTATTTAGCTTTTAATAAGCTGGGGTAGCTCTTTTTTTCTTTTTCTTTTCTTTTTTTTTTTTTTTAGAGCATTTGGGACAAATGTCCTCCTGAGTTTCGTCTTTTTGTCTTGGTCATGCTGCTGAATGATGTGATTCTGTCTGTTGTGAAATGCACTCTGCATGCATAAAACACAGCTAGAGCTACTCAACAAGCTTCAGGGACTTATTTAGCTAGCTGAGATTTGGCAGGAGATGACCAGTTAACATGAAAACCCAGGAAGAAAATCAAATAGTTGTGAGAGATGTTGAAAGTAACAGATAAGAAGAGATTGCTCGCAGAAGTTTAATTCTACACAATAAATTATTGCTGGCAAATTGAACTGCTGCTTGCTTTTCAGGGATATTAGAGAGCTGGAAATAATGCCTATTTTAGCCAGGCAATCATCTACTGCCTTTTGTTGACAGACAACTAAAACCTGAGCAGGGAAAAAGACTAATTAATCATTACTTTTTGTAACCTTTAGCAGCATGATACAGCATTTGCATTTGAGTCCTAGTGTGCAGTGCTCATTTAAATTAACACTGGTTTGCTTTTTTTCTTTTTTTTTTTATTCTTGCTGTGAGATTCAGGAAGAAAATAAGTGGAATTATTGTTTTCAGGGAGCCTAATACAGTTAATTTTCCAAGTCCAACCAAAAATGTCAGTCTCAACTGTCTCCACTTTCTGTAGACCACATTGTTAGTAAATGATGCCCAGGGGAGAAATTGTTGAGTCGTGATAAATTGTTGAGCATCCAAAAGCTATTGTTGGTCTCACTGGGGACCACTGAAAGCTCAGTGCTCTTGGAAACCCAGCCAATTATGCAGGTGCTTATGCATGGGCTTTGAAGGCTCAGTTTTCTTGCTTATTAAAAAGGATGTTTTTTTAAAAGGTTTCTGTGATTACTGGTCATTTATTTTCCCCTCTGTTTTCTTTTGAAAACATCTGAAAAATAGCACACTTGAAACAAACACATTTGAACTCCTGTGTAGTCAAATGATGGCATTTAATTCAGGAAACTGAGGGTGGTCTTTTGGACAGCATTAAGAAGGAAAAGGCAGCACTTGCTCAGATTTTAAAGCATTAGATAGCCCTGTTGAATTTTTGCTTTTTCCTTTGCATCCAAGAGGAAATAATGGAGCTGAAGTGTCATTTTAGTTATAGAATATGGGGTTTTTTTTCTTTTTTTAGTTGGAATATAACAGACTCTGAAAGATCTCAGACATCAGGAGATGCTCTACAATAACTGTTTACATTATTAATGAAAATCAATTTTAATTACAGGGTTATGTTATTTAAACATATCTTCCTTGCAGAAAGATGTGTGTTGCTAAAATGGCTCTTTCCACATATAATACTAATAATGCCTAACACATCCTTCATGCTTTATGTCTTTGAATTGCTTTCAAAAATATTCTTTCTGACATCTCAGTGATGTAGGTGAACTGCATTCCCCACACTTGGCAGAAGGGGAAGATTAAAACAAGAATGAAGTGCCTTGCCCAGGGCTGTGTTACTCCTGCATTTCAGGCTCCAAGCCCACGAATTGCAGTGATGATCAGTGCTGTGGGGACAAGCACTTTGGGTCAGCACTGGCTTCAGGCAGTTTGTAGACATGTCCTACATTGCTTAAGCATTTTGAGAATGTTAACAATGATTTATTCATCCATTCATTCCACTACTCAGGTTTGGATTCTTATAAATGAGGTCAGGCACACTTGGGTCTTTGGATCTTTATGGGCACTTCTAGAGATTTGACAGTCTTTTAAAGAATCTCCTCCTAAGCCAGACTGTAGTAAGCATCCATGGATATTAATAGTCCATCAGGAGAATATGTGCACACTGATTACATATGCTCATGTGTGCACACACAGATACAGAGACATACAACCCACGATGAAAATCACTAAATGAATCCTCATGCCTGGCAGTATTCAATGAACTCTGAACCTGAGAGCAAGAAATCACTGTTAGAAATCTAAAATGCTTCTAGAAAGGTGTTAGGCACTATCTCTCCCCTTGGAGATGCAGCATTTTCCAGCTTTCCCTGGATTTCTACTGGCCTAAGTAATAACTGACAAGGGAAATAAAAGCAGACTGGTGCACAACTCTCAAAAAATAGTAGAAAATAGTGCCTTTCCCCTGCAGATGGTTCTAAATTTGAAGTGGTTGGTTATTTGTTCCTGAAGGAAGAAGAATTTCATTATATCTGCTGCTTTGTGTCAAAAAAATATCCAAGTGCTGTGGGTCAGTGCTTTGCAGTGACAGGATAAAATGAGCCCCAGAAGTGCTTGTTGGGTGCACTGATATTGCCTCCTCCTGTGCTGAGTGCCTCACAGCTGTTAATGAATTTAACCTCAGTGGCTGGGATGCTGGCAGAGCTCATGAAGCCTGAACAGACTCTTTTGGTTGCCTGCTTAGTCCTCCTAACGTGAAAGGCTGCACTCTTACCTTTAATTCCTGCTTCTCCTTCCACAGGGAGAGGACAGAGGCACAAATTGATGATCCAGCTCTGTCTCAGACCCTTGCCTCCCATGCCTTCAGTGCTTTCCTCAGCCTTTCTCTCAGGAAATTCACTGTCTTCTGTCACTGCCAGTGAAAAGAGTTATTTTATCATTTGCAAAGGTGTTTGCTTCCCTTGAGCAGCAGAGTATATGTCATTCCTTAGTGGGCAAATGGGAATGGCATGAGGGACAGGTGGACAGAGCTGCTTTTAGCTGTCCCCCTAGATTGATGGTTCTGTGGCCATGAAAAAAGAAATATTATGAGGTTTTCAGGCAAATCCTTAAAATTTCTGTATTTCTGCTTTTCATAGCACGGCAAAGTGACAGCATTTTCTCTAAGCTACAACTAATGAGGGCAAGAGGACCTAGAGAAAGTGTGGAGGCTGGAGGAGGGGGAGCTTTCCCTTGAAAATAGATGTAGTGTGTTAAAAATATATATGTGGGGATGAGGAGAAGTGACTAGTAAAATAAATCATCATCAGCCTCTGCTTCTTGTTCTTTCTGGAAATTCTGCATCTGAAGCTATGGATAGTTTCTGTCCTGAAATTCTCCAAGTGGTCTTCCCCCTTCCCTTTGGCTCTAGCAGTGTTAGTGGCATAGGGCTGGCTGTATTTTGCAAAAGGAAAGGATTCTGGCCCTTGATTAACTCCAAAAAGTGCTGGTTTTAAGAATTATTTTTCAAAGTATGATAGTCCTTTAATGAACTACTCAAGATACTACTTTTATTTTCATTATGTCCACATATTATCAAGCAATAAATGCAGACATGTGCATCTAAGTGGAAATACCCACTCAAAACCAACCTCTCCTATCCAAAGAAAAAAGCAAATAAGTTTTGAAACAAATGTTGGGAATCTTGAAAGAAACCAAAATGCCTTATTTAAGGACTTTCAAAAGAGCCATCTTTGATATTGAGTGATTTTTGGAGTAACTTTGATGTGTTACTATCTAGGACTTCAGGCTCAGTCATTGAAGGTGTCAGATGGAGAATAAGGACCAAGAAAGATGTTCTCATAGCTGAGGAGGTTAAATGCTGTCATGGGGACCCTCATACCTTTGTTCTGTAGTTTCTACATCATTCTGAGTGATACCCTTGGCCAAATTTTTCCAGGTTTAGCTCTTCCCCATTTGTCCCCCCCTTTTTTTTTTTTGCCAATGCTCAGTTGGATATAGTTGTTAAGTAAGAGTCTGGATTCTAAACTTTCTTTTTTCTGACTTTCAGAAGTGCTAGACATTTCTAACTACAATTGAACTAGATAGGAGCTACACTCAACTATATAAAGTTATGATAATTGCTCTGAATAAAATCAGATCTCAGGCATCTGAAATTAAACACCCTAAATTAGCAAAATGTTTGACCTTAATCATTCTCTGACTCAGCTCCCCATCCGTGTGATGGGAACATCTTCCCTTCCCCACGTAGAGGTGCTCTGGAAAGAAAGTGATGAATATTTGAAGCACTCATGTATTGTAGTGATGAGCTCCATAGAAACCACTGTGAGAAAATTGATAACTCTGCCTCTAGAGCAGGCTGGGATTGTGGGCTGCAAATGCAGTGAGGATCAAATGAAATATTGAAGAGACCTCATTACATGTGAGCACCAACCACTTGGTGCAGTGTCTGAGGCATTGAAAGTGTGTGGGATGTATAATTAGACTTCTGCACAATACAAATGTACAGGGGGCTGAATTACAGCTCATGAACCTTGAGGTTTGAGTTTGGTATTGCCCAACCTACTGCCTGTGTTTGAACCTTAACCTTAAGGTAGATTCAGTTTCTTACTGTTGATTACAGGTGAGATTTTCAAAAGCTCTTTCTCTGTTGCCAGTAGAGACAAAAGGACTTTATGGATGGCTTTAGTGGGAGCACAGCTAGACCAGTGTTGAGTATTTCCAAGTCACAAGCAAGGATTTATGTTACACACTGCCTGAAAAATACACTGAGAAAAAAAATACAGCATTTGATACTTGAACTCAGTGAAGTTCTTGTCATTCCTAAGGGCTGTTAGCGTTTTCTATTAAGAACAACCTTGTATGTGAGATGCTAAAATTAGGTATTGGCAGTGTTTGTTGTTTGCCAGTGCATAACATGAGTAGGCACAATTTCTCTTATTAACCTTGAATGCAGAATTCCATTGACCTGGTTCTGAGCATCACAAACCTTGTGGTAACCTCCAAAGGTTTTTATCTGACATGCACTGAGTGGTATTTAAATGACGCAGAGTCGAGTTTTAGTGTTATTTATATTGCAGAAAGCATCAGAGATCAAAACCTCATTGTGTCAGGTTCTTATCAGACACTGCCATGAAGATCTGGCAGTATAAATTGACAAATTGAGTTTTCTTATTCCTGTTTTACACACAGAGGAGGCAGAATCTGGCCTGCAGAGAGCAGAATTTGTTTTATGCTCACTGAAGAAGAGGCTTTCTCAAAGTCAGGCAAAGAATCTTTAGTAGAGTCAGTAGCAGTATCCAGAACTGTTGGGTCACAACTGTAATTTTAGCAGCATTAATTCCTTTCTCATCTCCTTTGCAGACACAGTCTTCCAGCCTGCATGCTGAGATTTTGCTTTTTTTCCCCTACCCATTTAAGACTTTTTCTGTCCCTTTTACATAAGCAATGTCTTATATTATTAGCAAGTAATTGTCTTCTTCTGCAAAAAGAAGATTTTTTTTTATCCTAGCTGTTCCAATGGCACTTACCATGTCTCTTTTGAACTTTGGAAGTCAGAGTGTACTGAATTGATGGTACAGTGCATTCCTCCCACCTCCAGTATAATTTTCTACCATACCCTTGGCATAGACTCCCTGATCCTGCACATTTTCTTAGCAGTAAAAAAGAGCCATTTGAACTGCTACAATTTATGTCTTCTCACAGGGAAGAAAACATTATTTCCTTAGAAGCAGCAAAAGCAAATCGAAGTGTTCTTCACTGCAGGAGTAGGAATTGGATTGAAACGCCTGTCTTAACCACTGGAAGCTTTCCACTCTCACAAACCAATGGAATGTTTTGGAAAACATCTGTCAGCTCCCATGGAAACCCACTGGCCCAGCACCATGTCTTTTTTCCATTGTTTCATGGCTTCCACCTACTGGGGTGAACTGTGGTACCAAAGAGCAAAAATAATCTTTCAGTGACACAGATACACCCATGTACGAGCTGAGATGCTCATCACAGGAAAATGTTTCTTTGCCATCCTGGAAAGGGCCTGACAGCTGAATTCTGGCTCAGAGATGACCACACCTAGAGATGGCAAGAATAGATGAAGATACTGTCCTTTCTGTGAAATCATTGCTCAAATTTTCATTTAATTTTTCAAATTCAATTGACTTTCTAAAACCCTTCATTTTCTCTTAGTCACAAATCTAACTCCCATTTTTAGGTTATCTTGTATTTATTCAAATTGTAATACTATCTGGTAGCTCTGGTCATTATTGTGGTTTCTGTTTCCAAGGAAATGAAGAACTAAGTGCAGAGCAAGAGATTATGTTGTTGATGAGCACCAACAGTGAAACAGAAAGAAATAAGATAATAAAAAGGCCACTTTCTTCCTAGGGTTTGAAAAGGATCCTGAACTACAGGGTTATACATTACAATACTGAGGATTGATGATTAGGAATGAATAATGTACTCATCCCAAAGCAGTGTGACTTTTTGAAAATCAGTGTTTTCTTCAGTGGGACTCTGAAAAGGAGGAAAAGTGCACTTGCAAGTGGATTATCTTCTCCCATTGTTGTATTCAGGAGGGAAGTTCAACATGCAGCTCAGCAAGCCTGGCTGGATGGTGGCACAAAAGAGAGGCTCTGCATTGCTTTTTTGTCTGCTGTGATTCTGGCAACACAGTTCTGAGGGGAATTTGAACCAAGTGATTTCATTATTTCCTCTTTCCTAATATCTCATCTCTTTATTTAATGACTACCAAACTCAGTTTTAAATCCCATTTCTGTATTGTTTCATTTTTTATTGTCTTTATTATTAAAAAAATCTAACAATCCTAATAAAATAGCAGCAGTCTATGTGATGATGAGATTTTAAGTGTTAGATATAAATCAGTCTTAGGAATAACAAGGCTTTGTTCTCTTACCCAACTGGTATGTGCCACAAAATCTGTAATATTATGTGTTAAATGCATTCTTAAGAGCAGTGGTGTGCACTCGGGGATGCCCATCTGAAGAGATGGAAGCCTCTCTTATTTCATAGCTTGAAATCTCACTCCATCCACCCCATTTCAGGATTTATTTTTACAAGGAGCAAGATCATTGCTGAGTGACCAAGACCAAACTCCATGTTCTAGGGCACGTCCCCAGTGGTTTGATGGGCATTTCTGAGGTTTCTGTACCTCTAAAGGAAAAAAAAATCAGTTCCTTGTTCCAGCTTAGCTGATTTAGCAAGAAAGAGAATAAAAACTTGGATTCCAGAAACTTTCTGTAAGATAAAGAAAACATTATGAACATGAGATTTTACCTACACTGGAATCATGGTGAACACTACAAAGCTGCATTTAATGTATTTTCATATAGAATTGCCTCATAGACTTCAGCTGTTTTTGTAGAACTGCATGGTGAAATTACTTCTCAGCTGGATGGGAAAAGAATTCATCACTACTGTGGCAGGAAAATGCTTGGGAGGTGTTTATAGGAAATAATTTTGTAGGATGTAGGAAGGTTTCTGCAGCTCTTGAGCTGGTCCGTTTCTGCAGGTTCTCCCCTGCAGGACCTGGGCCACCCCAGAGCACCTGTTCACCTGCACAAGCCATTGCAAATGGCTCCACTGTTGGGATAATTTTGTTAAAGTGAACAAGATGTGGTCTGCCATATTTATAGAAAGATGATTAAATATTCCAGTTTCAATCTTCTCCAAATCATGACAGAAAACTCTAATGAAAAACAAAAGCATTTAAACCACAAACCCAACCCAAACTCTTAATTCTGGGAACTGGTATGTATAAATAAGAAGAGAATGCAGTGTAACCAGGAATTTCTCTCAAAAGGCTTCCTGAAATGTCAGTATTATTTTAAAAGTACCCACAAAGCAAGTGTTATTTGGAGGCACAAAGCCCTACTACTAGAAACACTGTTTTCCTTTTAGTTCTATTGATTTCTTTTGTGACTCTTGGTTTCATTCCCAGGAACTTACAATGCTTGCTAAAAGCTCGTGTTATTTATCTCCCATGAACTCTTGCATATCTATGATTGTTCAGCAAAATTCTGTTTCTTAGCAATTTGCTCTAAATGACTTATATTTTCCAGAATTTAACCACAGGCTTGATTTCTTTTTCCACCTGATATCCAAATTGTTCAGAATATGATGCTTAAGAAATATGATGGACAATAAAAGGGAAGGATTCTGGGATTTTGGGGTGCAAAGTCAGTCAAAATCGGGACTTGTTTACTTTTTCTCTGATCCTTCTTTCAGCACAGTTCTGATTTAATACTATTCCATGCTTTCATCCTCCTTGCTCCTCTCTTGAGTTCAGGATGTCAGTCATGTCATGTAAGGGGATACAGTATGGGTAAATAAAGGTAGTATAGAAAGTAATCTTACCCCCTAAAGAGTTGCAGCTGGGTTAATTATTAAAGATTAGGAGCAGGCCTGATTTTAACAGGCCACAGCTACAGCCAATAAGAAGGGTGTTATAAAAGAGTGGATTGGTTGGTTGAGGGGAACTGGAGTTGGTTGGCTGCTGTGGGGACAAGGGACAGTCAGTGCCTAGAGGAGCTGCCTACAGGAAACATCAAGGAGGAACCAAACTCTAGCAATGTGTAACCTTTGCAATGTAGTGACAATAGAACTCTTGCACTATAATGACAATAATATCAATGTTGGAAAATGTCTTCAATCTACTTACAGATGTGTGTTAGGGAAGAATTATGGGCTCAGTTTTGCTGGAAGCACACTTGGATTGTAGGAGTTATTCAATAAATCTTAAATTGTGCCTTTGCTGCTGCTGCATCCCTGCTGTCTGATCTGGCAGTAGCAGCACTGCCTTTGGGTGGTTCCCTCCTCAAACACCTTTTGATGTTGAATTTGGGTGAGACGTCCCCCCTGTGTCCACTAGGGCAATGTCTACTCCTGAGAAAAAGCAAATGCAGTTATTGTACGTATTTCTCTATTGGCACATGGGCAGAAAAGACCCCCTTGGAAGCTTTTTCTCTGGGATAACTCGCCAGAACTTCCCTGTGTAGTTCAAGAAAACACTTTCTTCATGTCCCTCTTTCAGTTTACACACATCAAAGATGTAACAGGTATCTCTTGATTAGCAGGCTTCAAGTTATGCTTAATGGCTGCCTTTTTTTTCATAATATTTTTCAACTTTTTGTGTGGTATTATTATGAGTAATTCCATTGCAATATTTCAGTTTTATTACCGATATTAGGAAAATGTGTGGTATTTAAAGCTTTCATTGGATCCATGTAAACAGACAAATGGAAATGGCTCCTCAGCACTGCCTGAGCCTTGAGAGGAGTTTTCAGAGGAACATTATTGCACAGGAGAAGCCATTGTTACACAGAGCATGAATTTGCTTGAGTTAACAAGAGGATGTTGGAAGTTCCTTTAGGGATAGTCTGGCAGTGACTTGAGCACGTTCTTTGAAGTGCTGTGTTGGAAGTAATGCTTTATTTCTGATAAAGGTATTCTATTTGAAATGGTATGAAACAACCATTACTCACTTCAGCCCCTTTGACCAATGAACTTGAAAACATCCTCAGGCAGTAAACTTGAATTTTTCTTAACAACCCTACTGTACCTGAGCAAGGATAATATTGAGAAATTTCATTGCCGCTTATAAGCGGGGATATCATTAGTCATCAGAGTAATTATTAAATTATATTATTTGGATTAATGGATCTACAGTATACTTGAATTGCTGAAAAATCAATTATATTTTTTCCTAGGAATTATAGTAGAGGGCCTACAAGCATGCATAAACAGGAATTTATGTGACATTGTTCTAGTAGGAACCAGACTGGAGTCTGATTTGCTGTGATAACTGCTTAAGAAAAAGCCTTTCTTATTTGTGAGAGCTGGAAGTTGGTACCATTGGAAGATTGAAGTTAGGCCAAAAGGACTTTACCCACAAGCAGTCATTCCCTCAGAACCATTCATTGTCTGCAAATGACTTCAGACAGGATTATGGGGGGGTTTCCCCTGGCATTAAGAATGGCATTAAAATATTTGAATGTAAGTGTTTAGTGCCATTTCATGTCAGAGACAGAGAACTAAAGAGCTGCATCTTTCTGGAGTGGCAGGGGAAGCCAGGCAGGGTAGACCATGGCATTTAAAATAGCACATGACATCTGTGATTAGGGATCAGAATCCTGCTAGTTTAGAGATATTAATTTTTTTTACTGACTTTTAATTTCTTTCTGGTTTCCTGCAATACTCTCTAACAGCTGCTGTTATTTTCCTTCCACACAATCCTGCAAAGCTACAATATTTAATTTTTTGAGAAAGTGTTCCAGCTAAAGCTCTGCTTAAAGATCTTATATGAGTTGTCATTCTTCCAGTGGCTTTTGTATCCCTTAACATTTTCATAGTAAGTTCTTTTTACCTCATCTCAGGTAACAATTATATACACTTATGAATGACTAAAAGACAAATGTTTTTCACAAAATATATACAGACGTTATTTAAACTTTCATTGACACAAAAGAAAGTTGTTTGGATTTTATAGAATATTTCTCTTCTATTTGAAAGAGTTACAGCTAGGATTGCCTCCTCCAGCTGAGTTCCTAGCATGTAAAAGTGATTCCCTCTTCTGTATTTATCATGGTATAAATTTCATATATATGAACCACAGAATCTGAAATCTATTGGGTCAAGAGAGTTATGGAAGAACAAATTGAATCATTATGAGCTGATCTACTTGTTGTAATTCATACAGCAGAAATGTTTCAGTTGCTTACACTGAAACCAGATCTGAGACAGCATGCCACTAGAGTGGATCATGAAGGTAGTTCCAATGTAATTTTAAAACCAAAAGATCTGAAATTACTTTTTATTTGGTAATC